>NW_010110303.1:75342-77246 GCF_000699245.1 Pterocles gutturalis | reverse complement strand
CTCTTCTAATAATGCAATGTTTTGGCATTCTTTAGCTGTCGATAGGTATTTTTTCACTTATTTAGTTATAAATCAAAATGACTTTTAAGTTTTTATCAATGCCACTATATATCAGAGATTAAAATTACATTGCAAAATATCATCTGTGTTGCAGTTTTGGAAATGACTTATGAATATTGTGTCAGTGAAGTTAAAATTAATCAAATAAATCTCAGACTGTAGGATAAGGAAAGGAATAAAATGCCAGTTTTCTGCAGGTCAGGGTAGTACACACAAAGAGAGGTTATACTGTTCCCATTGATTTCTTGTCCTCTGAGCTGCTTCTTGGTTTGCTGTCGCTTGATTCAGTACTAAATGGAAAGCTTGCAATGTTCCTAACCCCAGCAAACTTCTTCCTGTGCATATTCGTACTACTATGTCATACCTTAGTCTCTGCCATTGGAAAGGGAATTCTAATCAGTAATATGACTATATGTTGATGCTGTGGTGGCAAAATTAATAGTACTTTTTAATTTTAGACTTGTTCACTAGACCTATGAGCACCAGGAATATACAGTGTGTTCACTTTATAGCTGATACTAAAACCAAGTTCTGTCCTGTGTTACGTACTTCAGAATCGGGAAGAAAGCACAGCCTTGTTTCAGGAGAGCTATCTTGCAGTAAATTGTTTCTGGTTTTAAGATTGCCCTATCAGATTGGGATTTTTCTACCACATTCACAAAAGGGAGAAGGAACCTTTTCACCTTGGTTACTGCTGAAAGTTTTAGCCATGATTATGGTGTTAAGTTGTTGTGGGAGGGCATTTTTTAAAATTATTTCTTATAAATTTAATTATTTTTAAAGTCTCTTTTGATGTTATGTATTTCCTAATGGATGCTGAGAACAGCAACAGTTAAAAGCAAAGTTTGTGAAACTGATACATGTAGCAGGAACATATAAATGCCAAATACTTGAGGGTGTTCTCAGAAAACTTTCAAGCACATGAGAACAGATACAGCTTTTCCCTAAATGCCTCCTTCATGCATGAACAACCTGTGATGATGTTGATAATGATTTTTAATGAATTAAATATTTACATAGATTTTTTTTTTTTAATTTGTCCTTTCTAATGTATTCTGGAAAAAAAATAGTTTCTGTCCAAATAGATCATAGTTGAATAACAAGTGTTTGCATTTAGACAGACCCCGAGGGGTTAGAGATCTGTACAACTGTGTAGAGGGAGTAAAGAGCTCAAGGTGCCTCCTTTCATTCTCATGGGGGCAAAGCTCTCTGCATTAGAGGTATTTTGGAACTGAGGCTGCAGTTTTATTGTTCTCCCACACGTACACACACAGAGACATGGAACTAGAAAAACAGAAAATATATAAATAACTGAAGTGAGCATGAGAGAGGAGAAGGTTCCATGTGCTCCAATTCAAACAGGGTTATCCAGTCAACAACAAATAGAAACATCTGTAGACCAAAAAGACCATTAAACATCTGTAGACCAAAAAGACCATTAAAGGTAAGGTTAAGAAAGGGTTGTTGTCAGAAAAACGTTAGTGGTTCATGGAGATGAAAGAGTAGATAGAAGAGGCCTCAGAGTTCTTGAGAGTTTCCACAGAGTATAGCAATGGCATTTCCTGGGGTCTTTAATTAGCAAAATTTGTTAATTATATTTGTGATCTACTTTTATATTGTTCTTTTTAGTTTGCTTCAACTACTGTACACTCTGAACAGTGTGTACATCTGAAGAGAATTCTTATGACAGTATTAATAGCAGCCTTCCAGTACCTACAGGAGGCCTACAGGAGAGATGGGGAAACACTCTTTATCAGGGAGTGTAGTGATAGGACAAGGGGTGATGGGTATAAGCTGAAAGAGGGTAGATTTAGACTAGACATCAGGAAGAAATTTTTCACTGG
>NW_010110303.1:75014-75268 GCF_000699245.1 Pterocles gutturalis | reverse complement strand
TGAGGCTTTGAGCAACCTGGTCTAGTGGAGGGTGTCCCTGCCCATGGGAGGGGGGGTTGGAGCTCGATGATCTTTAAGGTCCTTTCCAACCCTAAACATTCTATGGTTCTATGATTATTTTGACTTGCTCCTTTTAAGCATGCAGCACAGTTTGGGTATTTACACAACTTTTATTGTGTGCTTGATGCAGAGAATAGATGATCTTTTCCTGCTATTTTTAGAAAGACACATACAGAAAACTCCAAGGGGAAAGA
>NW_010110303.1:67039-74996 GCF_000699245.1 Pterocles gutturalis | reverse complement strand
TGTAAAATAAACCATTTTATTTTGACTGTTTTATTGGTAAAAGTGTTTTGGAAAGTTTGATCATGTTGTGAAGTTATCAGCTATTCTTACAGGTGATCACTTTACTGCCCTCTTTTACTGTTTCTAACAGCATGAATTAATTTTATTGACAGCTTTCCTTTGTGTTCTGTGCTTGCTTTCCATGCTTTCTTTCTTTTTGGCTGAGCCAGGAGACAAGCTTGCTAGTGAAGTATTTTACATCTTTCAGATGGCTTGTGACCTGAACTGTACAGCAGAAGGTATCTGCTGAGATCACATAATTTATTACCAGATTATGAGATCTGAAATGAAAGCGTACATTTGTAAAATATTTATTTTATTAACCCTTCGGAAATCAAAGTGCTCACAGTTGCATTTGTGACAGGTTCGTTTTTGTTTTGTTTTGTCATCATTACATTTACACAGCATCAATTCAGAGCATCCAGTTTTGCCTTTGGCCAAAACTGTTGCTGTTACACTTTCAGTGTACCGGATGCAAAGTTTGGGTTGAGTTCTGCTTCAGCGGGTTACCAGATATCACCACTACTACAAAAATTAGGCAAGGCCTTTGTGGTTTCCTTTTTAAGCAAGAAAAAAAAGTTGGTTAGAGAGGTTGTCCTTGTAGCAGGGAAACTGAATGAACAGATTCATACCCATTCCCCCTACTCTTCCCTTAAAATGGAGGTGACTTCATTGAGACATCTGAGCCGTCTGAGAAAATGGCATCATGTGCCAGCTATAAAAAAAAAAAAAAACCAAAATTGCTTTCTGAAGCTGACATCTTGCACAAAGACCATTAAAAGATTTTGCTGCCTTTCATGCTGCCCAGTTTATGGCCATTCTTGTGATTCAGAAACTGCTGATGGGCCAGTAAGAATTTTCAGTGAAACTAAAAAAATTACATTAACTCTGTGTGTGTCAAATACATTAAATCCAGTGAAGCAGAATCCAGCCCATCTTCCTAAACTGATATGTCTGTCATGCAATGGAACCTTCTAAAGGTGAAATCCATTTTTACATGGGAATGGAGGCCCATTTCAGTGTTTACTATTCCACCTTGGATTAAGTATAAATTTGTAACCTTTGGAACTTCACCGCCTCACTTCTAGCTTTGGTTTTTCATAAAAGGCATTCAGTAGTTTACAGAACAAAGCATGTAGAAAGTTTTTTTTTTTTTTTAAAAGGCACTCAAATTATATCTAAATGTTATCCTTGTAAAATATAATCAGAAAAACTCATGCACATAATTAGGAGAAATTGTTTTGCCATGTTGAGAACTGGCTTGCCAAAATAAAAATTGATTCCTTCATTTTAGGTAGTTTATTGAGAGGTCTAAAGCAATTGTAGTCAAACTGCAGTATTTATCATTGCTAACAATATTTGGACTTAATGGACATTGTATTCTCATGACAGTGTGCTCAGGGTGGCATGATGATGATCAATTAAGTGTTTAAATGACTAAGTGTAGCTATTGATCTACACAGTTATTTAACTATTTCAAAGGGTAATTTGAAAGTTTCACAAGGGAAGTAAAGATAATTTGCTTCAGAAAAGGTGCTTGGCCATATTTAAACATTGGGCATTTAAACACAGCACTCAGATGAGTTCTGCTTATCTCAGTAGCAATTAGTGAGTTCTTTAAATAGCATAGAGATGAGAATCCTTTGGAGGTACTGTAGCGTTTTCAGCACTATCTGTAGTCATATAAGTATAGTAATTTGTACTCTGATCCAAAAGATAACAAATTCGACAGTATTTCTGATTTGGGATTTTCTTTTATTTTGTCACAGAGTATATTTTTCAAAAATAAACTCACATTTCACCTAGTAATTCTCAGTTTTCTGCTATTTGGAATCTTTAAATTCTTGTTGGAAAAAAAAAAGTAGAGAATCTTGCTAGGAATCTACCTGCTAACTTTCTATGAGCCAGACAAATCAGCTTTGCTGAAAGCTAATCAGTTTTAATTATCTGTAAGTAGCAGCATAACAGATTACCAGAAAAAACAAAGGGTTTAAAATAAGTGTATATATGTATGTGTGTATATAGTTCCACCTTCATTAACCATCTGAAGACAGAACATGACCATACATGAAAATAATATAGCAATACTGTGTTTTATGAACTTCTTCCTTTCCCAATTTCCTGAACAAGGTGGCAACTATGACAGTCGATTTGATGTGGACAAGGGCACTGGGACTATCATTGTTGCTAGACCTCTTGATGCAGAACAGAAATCAAATTACAACTTGACGGTAGAAGCAACAGATGGAACCAGATCCATCAGCACCCAGGTAATGGACCTTCTAATTAAGTGCTTATAGAAGAAGGAATTTGTAGCTGGGAGGTGGGGAGCTTGTTGCATTTTCCCTTTACCTTTTTTTTTTTTATAAATCCTGGACAATTACTATGGTTTATATAAATTAGGGACCCTATCGAAAATAGAAGTGGATTCTGATATTCATATAGCCACGTTGTTTGGTAGTCCAGGTGGAAGGTTGTGTGTAACTGTGCTATAGTCTGAATCAGCAGCTTTTAAGTTATATTGTATTCCTGTATTAGCTGAGTAAATGCAAACAGAAATTAAGCCCTTCCATGCATGATTGACTCACAAGAAAAGGATTAATACTTCTTATCTGAATTACTCCTCTATCCAGCTCCCCACAGATCACCAAATAATATGATTACTTTGCTTGAAATTCAAAAGACAACCATTGTAAGGTTGTTTGGTTCCCTCCCTGCTCCCCAAGATCTGTGGATGACAAACTGTACAATGTCCAATTACCGTTTTGTGAAACTGTGCTGCTTCTTCTGCATGGTGTGCATATAGAAAAACAGATGGTAGTCTAGATTATAACATCTCTGTGTATCTGTGTATCTTCCCAAGCACTTTCTTTTAGCTTCAGTGTATGTAGAGCTTACCAAACACTCTCCAAAAAGTAGCAATCTCAGACAAGCCAGTTTTATTCAAATTACCTCTCTACCAAGGCTCTATGGTGGTGGCAGTTCTTTGCAGTTGGACTGATAAGTCCACTTCAAGGCAGAAGCCTTTTGTGACACCACTGGAAATAACTCGTGGTAAAGTAGGTTATGATGTGTATCCCTCCTGTTTTTTCCATCCAGTTTCTTTCCCAGCCCAGAACCTGAAAATCTTTGGAGGTAAGGTTTAGCTGAGATTGGTGTGAATGGAGCCATGAGCATAGAGGAGCTCCACTTTTCTTCCAAATAGAAAGGAAATTATTTATTTACTTATTTCAGACTGTTGGATTGGGTCAGTGATATGTCTGTGTTACCTATGTCTATCATTGACCTACCCCTCAGGTGCTCAAAGAGCAATAAGTGGTTGCTGCTGTCTTTTCTGTACATGGAAATGTGTTATGAACGCAATTTCTTGTTGTTCAACTTCTGTGCAGTATGTATGTTTTTTGGTCGTCTTTTCTAATGTCTTTTGTGTTGTCGTCTTCCATTCAGCCAGAGGGAAGGATGTTTCTTGTCAATGTGTAGGTTTTAAAACAGATTCTTTATTGAGCTGACTATGTCTAGAGGACTGATAGGTCAAATAGACTAAATTCGATAGTAGAAGATTGTAAAGCTAGCAGTTTTGTTTGAAAGCTGCCTTTTTCTTTAATGGTGACAATTGTGAGTGATATTCTAGACCATGAATCTCCAAAGACAGCAATGTGTCCCCCAGTCAGAACTTGCTGCTATCATAGCCGTGGTGCCATTGCTGCTGGTGCTGATAACCGCCATAAAAGGCTTTGAGAATCCTATTGCCTAGTTGTAGTAAAAATATCGTAAAAATATTGAGCAGATTCATTTCTACTGATTACAGAATGCTGGATAGAAGGCATGAATTAGTTTGAAAAAAAATAGAAGAAATCCATATCCAACTAAAAGAGAATCCCCTTTGCCAGGAAAGTCAGAAAGACCATAGGAGGCTTTCCACATGGACTTCCTCCACCTCCTGAGAAGGCAGTTGAAAATACCACCATGCAGAGTGTGTTGGGGTAGCCTGGGGACTAGGGAAGACTGAATTTGTGGTCTTCATGATTGCAGATATTCTATCCACTGCTGCTGCAGTTGTTAGCTTATGCTGCTGTTTATGTTGTCTTCTGGAACAACCAAGAATTGAAAAGTCACAAGAATACTTTAACCGTCGCTCTTTCTCATCCTCTGGATTACATGATTCATTTAGTTATTCTTGGGAGTTCTTCTTGGAAGTAGCTTTTGTCTAATTTCTTCAAATTAATTTGTTATTTTAGGATTTTGTATAGCTGGGTGAACACTATAAACATTTACCACAGCAGTCTTCTGCAGAAGAATTGGAGTAGTAGTCTCAAATTTACCATCTCTTATTTCTGTGATTCTTTTTTGTGTTATTTTCTTTCATGTCTTTCCTTTCCTCTCTCGGCTAGAGTTGGCAGGAGTAGAGGTTGCGGTTTCTGTTACAGGCGAGCACAAAGACCTCCTTTGCGTTGTCTTCCTTTTTCCCCTGCTTATGGGATAAGCACAAGTTAGGCTGTTGCTATTTGAGCCTTATGTTACTGTGGTATATAGACTGAGGAGCAGGGATTAATTCAAACTGTGCAACTGTTGGTGCGTGAACAGACTTCTGATTTTAACTTATTGTCTTCTCTCCCCCGTAACTTCTGGCCCACCCAGATGGACTGATGTTAAGATAGTCCTCAGGACTATCATTAAGACAGTGCATTTCAGATGAGGCTTAACTTCAGGGCAATTAAAAATGTTGATATGAAATCAAACTGGAAAGTGTGATTTATGGCTGCCAGTGTGTAAATTCCATTATTCACTGCTGAAATAATGATGATTAAAGTTTGAGTGTTGATGTTGTGTTGGATTCTTCTACGAGCTGATAAACAGTTAAAATGGAATAACAGGCAAAAAAATAATCTGAATACTGAGTGCATACATTAGGAACAACAATATGCCATACACAGCTTTTAGCTTACAAAGTAATTGCTGTAAACATTGGAAATACAATAAGCAATTTAACAGACCTTGATTAACAGCAGATTAATTACTTTTAATTTGAAAAAGGAAATGACATTTTAAAAACACTGGGGAGAGGGACAAGAAACTAAAATCTTACTGTGTAAAAGGAGTTTATTGAGCCTGACTTTAAAATAGAAGGCATTTGCTGGCCTTAGGCCATTAACATCTGCAGAGCATTTGACTCTTTCAGGACTTAAGTTAAATAGCTTTTTTGAAAAATACAGCAGCAGTAGGCGTGGAGGCTGTTAGAATTTTGCATGCATCTAAATGCCAAATGTGTGATGCAAAACAAGGACAAAAAAATTCCAGGCCTGCAGTAGTGGTGTTTGACAGATGATGTTAGAGACAAGTAGTGTCACACTTGGAAGGAATATCATTAAAAAAACAGAACAATGTACTAATGTTTGATTATAGTGTTTTAGCCTTAAATATAAAAGGTTATTCACAGGAGGTAAGTAGCAATACATGAAATATTGAGTTGCTTTGGGGGGGGAGTGGAGAAGGGAGAAGGAGAAAAACCCCATTTCTAGCTGTAGCTGCTTCCAGTATTTGCTATGTCTGTCAACTTTTTTGACTGGAAGTAAAACTTCAGATGGTTTAAAACTAATTGCAGTATTTTACCTAGTGCTGTGCTATTGCAGAATATTTAATCTTGCTTTATGCAAAATTTATATGTATATTATGCTTTGAGAATGAAGGATAGAATATTCTTCGTTGATTAAATGTGCATTTTTGCTTGCAATCACCACACTGCTCCACAGAGACATTTTAGAACTGGAATGTAGTTACATTATCTCTGGATAATATAACTGTTTTTCAAAATGATTATAACCACATCAATGTAACTATAATGTAATTATGAATGGAGAGAGGAGGAGATTTTAAACCCCAGATAGAATCAGCAGATGATAAATTAGGATAAAATAATCTAAAAGAACATCATGTTGAAATATTACACACTGAGTATGTTTTGTCAATGGTACACATCTCTGCTATAACTTACTAATAATCAGCGCATTCTAAAGCAAATTTAGGGTTCACCTGTCAAATAATTTTGCTAAATAATCCTGGGCTGCTTTGTTCTCTATCTGTGTGACCAGGCTGCATCACTGTCAGGAAGCAGAGCTCTGTTGAGAGCAATTATGCAACACAGGCCTTGCATAGCCTTGGAAAGTGACTCAGGATTCTTTAGTTACAAACTATTTTATTTCAAAGATCACATTGTCTATTAACATCAAGCTTTTCTATAATGTGCCTCTTTGATATGCAACTTCTTTCTTAAGAGACATTATTAGTACATTTCAATTGAATGTAATCTAATAATTTCATTGAGAATTTATATAGTTGTTTCTATTGTACCGTACATGTTACTTTAGAATAACGCAAGCTCTTCATGTATTTCATTCTCAAGTGCACAAACCCATATTTTTCTGTGTGGGTCTTTAAAATTGCACTCACAATTATTACTTGAGGTGCCTTTCATTTAATTTGAAGGCCTTAACACTTTATATGAAAATTTGTTCCTCTTATATTTAAAAGGAAGCATCTATCACCTGTCACTTAGCATCAGTAAGAATCCCTGTCTTGAAAGTAAGACTTCCTTAGTATATTTATTTAGTAGTTCAGAATCTAGGGAGACCCTGGCTTTCATCTAGTTAATACTACTGATCAAAGCAGAGAAGACTGTAAAGTTGGATAAAGTTGTTCAGGGGTTTGTCAGGTTCTAAGTGCCTGGGATGACAGGGGTGCCACCTCTTCGGTGGACATCCTTTTATGTTAGTGTTTAACAGCCCTCCATGAAAAATACTTTTTTCTGATGTCGTTGTAGTTTCTCTTATTGGAGCTTGTGAGTGTCACCTCTTGTCCTTTGTGCACCTCTGAGAAGAATCTGTCTCTCTTTCCTGCAGTCCTCCCTTTACATAGTGGATGAAAAGCTTTTACATCCTGATTGTTTTTAATGGCCCTTCACAGAGTTCATTTCAGTTTGTCAAAATCTCTCTTGCACCGCAGTGCCCAAAACTGTAGTGGATCTGCAGTTCCATCAGTGAGTGTCAAATAGAGGGAAATAATTCCTTTCCCCCTAGCTGCTGCTCCCCTTATTAATGCAGCCCAGCATGCAGTTAGCCAGCTTACAGAAAGGCTGTCCATCAACTCATATTACACTTGTCCATCAGAATCTGTAAAGGGGCACAAAGTAACAACATCAATGAGTGAGAAATGAATCCTAAAGTATGTAGATAAAACACGTTTCACTTGAATCAAAGATAAACTTTGGATTTTAGGTACATTTCAAATTGTTGCACTAATAGATAAAATTGTGTATTTGTAGTTGTGTTTACCAGTATGGAGAAAAACTGCGTGCCTGAGCAAGTAATTTGACAAGTAATGGAATATCTGAACAAGACACTTGTAGTGACTGAGTCATCATGTTTATTCCTTAGCAATATTTTTGTTAATAATTCATATTTAATAGTGCTGTACATTATGATGAGCTATCTCCTTATCTGCTCAGCCCAACAGTACCTTTTTGGAGGATGTCTCTTCATGTGTTTAGTGGTAAGGTCTACAGGCTGGTCAGTCTCACCTCTGTGCCCAGCAAGATGATGGAGCAAATCCTCTTGGAAGCTATGCTAAGGCACATATATAGTTTGATTTGTATTGAGGGTTGGGGTTTTTTAATTTGTTTGCCATCTTCATTTGATTTCATTTTTCGTTTTCCTGAGCACCAGTATTCGGTGAGCAGGTGTTTTTACTGAAATGCTGTGTAATTGACTGTATTGGACCTTTCTGTATTTCTTCTTCCAAGATGCATTAAAAGGTATTTTATTTATACAGAATTTAAAAAGAAGCTAACAACTGTGCTTGTGTTGCTTTATTACATTCTCTGTAATCTTGACAGTGTTAAAAAAGCACATATTTAAGGTCATAT
>NW_010110303.1:56374-67008 GCF_000699245.1 Pterocles gutturalis | reverse complement strand
TCCTGCTCGTCATTTTTCAATTGAAATTTTTTAGTGAATATGTTTAGAAACTTGACCTAATATGTATCCTGGGTCACCCACCATAAATTTTTCTCCCCACTGAAAATCTATATTTATTCCAACTCTTTCTTTCCTTTCTGTGATCACTTTCTAATTCGTTATAAAAACAAACTCCTTAGTTTCCATAGCAACATCTTGCAAGGGATTTTAGCAGTGTGACAAATTATTAGTTTATTTTCTATTTCTTTCATTTTCTGAGAAATCTAATAAATTGTGGGAGGCAGCATTTTCCTGACCAGTGATAGCTTGTATTTATCCTAACAACTGTTTCAAACACAAAAACTACCTGTGTTTATTAATGTATCTCTAAATGTGGTATATATTGGATTGTGGCTCACTGACCTGCAACATCTATGACTGTGTCTACTCAAAACATTAGAGCCTTGTGTGTGGCTGTGGCCACTAGTGTGGCTGAGTCTCTCACTATTATTATGCAAGAGTTCGTTGCTGTGAAAGGCAGGTGGGTATGCAGGGATTGTGTTTGGTTCCAGTGAACATTATGGTTCAAAGAGAGCATTACCTGCATAGTGCATAGGTGAACCCAACTGAAGTTCTGTGTGAAAACACAATTTGAAGCATCAAAGTTAATATAACTGTAACTTCAGAGAGACTGTGTTGGTGACCAGTTGCCTATGATGAGATTGTGCTACATTGCTGGAGAAGAGCAAACAATCGCTACCGGTGGTTCTTTGAAATAATATACTTCTGTGGGAATTCCACCACTTTCCCTTTCTTGCTTATGCTTAGAAATGTAAAGGAGCTGAGAAAGGATTGTTTCCATGTGAGGGCAAGGAGGAGTACAGTGGATCTGCTGCCTTGGAAAGCATTGCTTAAAATTCCAAATTTACACAATTAAAAAGGATTTTTACCCACCCTGGGATCCATATTGAGAATTTTTTTTAATTCCAAAATTACTAAGGAATTATTTTTCATCTTGCTTTAGACAAAAATAGTTCCCTTTAAGATATCTTGCCTAAGGCATTTTTGATTTTATACATTTCTAGTTTTACTTTGGGGAAAGTGAGGCAGCTTTGAGTTTAGTGAGATTCTTCTTTCCTATACCTCTTAGATCCTCTCCCCTTCTTTGGGGGAAAAAAAAAAAAATCTATCTTGCAGTGGAATTATTTCACTATGATGGTCTGATTTTTAATGAAATATCCTCTTTACATCTCTGTTTCCCAAATATCATCAATGCTTTCCCCTTCCTATTGTATCATTTCAGGTGTACATCAAAGTTATAGACACAAATAATCACAGGCCTCAGTTTTCTGCTTCAAAATATGAAGTTGTTATACCTGAAGACACTGTACCAGAGACGGAAATTCTGCAAGTCAGTGCCACAGACAGAGATGAGAAAAATAAACTGATTTATACTATGCAGGGCAGCACTGATCCCATCAGTCTTAAAAAGTTTCGTTTGGACCCTGGAACTGGCTCTCTTTATACTTCAGAAAAACTGGATCATGAGACCATGAACCAGCATGTTCTCACAGTAATGGTAAATAAACACAAAATTTCTTCTGTAGTCAATAGCAAACAGATTGTTTTGTAATGTCTTTAATTTGTCCCCTTAATTCGAACATTCATTTGTATGTTTAATTTGTATGCAGCCTTTGTGACTGGTACAGATAGAACCTTGAATTATTGCTAGTATTTGATGAACTAGTGAAATAACAGTGCTAATTACTAGTAATGTGCTAACTGTTTCAGGTTCGAGATCAAGATGTTCCTGTAAAGCGCAACTATGCTAGAATCATCATTAATGTTAGTGACACAAATGATCATGCTCCGTGGTTCACCAGCTCTTCCTATGAAGGACGGGTGTATGAGTCAGCAGCCGTGGGATCAGCAGTACTCCAGGTTACAGCATTAGATAAGGACAAAGGGAAAAATGCAGAAATTGTGTACTCAATTGAATCAGGTATATTGACTTTCTTACATCTTCAGTTTATTTTGAAACAGTGCTTGCTGATACTTTGTTTCAACTGCAGACATGTAAAAAAAAAGCTATAAAAGAGGGCAGTACAGGTGTATGCATTGTATTCTGTGAGATGTATTTAAGATACAGCATCAGAGCATTTAAAAGAAAACTGCAATGACAAATATCTCTCTTTCTTAGTTATTTATATTATTCTTTAGATACATTTGGAATATTTTAGTAGCAGTAGAAAAAAAGCTACCTTTAAACCCTGAAGAGGGTTGTGTTCTTTAGAAATTACAGAAACATTAAATTCTGATCTAAAAAAAAAAGCGTTCCTTTTTGATAATGTAAGTGGTATAGGCATAGATGAAAAGAGTAAACCTGAGACGAGTGCTTTCGTGTTTAGCACAATGTGAAAAAAAGGAGCTCAAAAATAACTTACAAATATCCATATACTTAACTACCAAATAGTTGCAGTTTTTAAGTTAAACCTTCTGAGAGATGTAGCAGGGAAGGGGTTGCTTTGCATGGTTCCCTCTGTCTGATTTTAAGTAGTGGGACTGTTCTTCTAGCTCAATAAAACATAAGAAATTTTTTAATAGCTGGTCAATTTGAAATTAAGGCTGCTTTCAGATTGCAGACCAGAGAAGAGCATTAAGTGCTGCTGCTTGTTTTTCATGTCAGAGTATCTTTCTGAACTTGCCTATAGCAATGCTATTCAAATGATGGCAATTTTGAATAATATGAAAACAGGATGACGTCTGAGTTCACTTACCAGATGGTAGTGAGTTTTGGTTCAGCCCATTAAGTCTAGATAATAAGCCTGCTGTTACCAAAGTCCTGAACTATATAGGCACTGACTGGAAAAAAAAGTTATTTAAATTTCATTATCTATGTGCATTGCTACTTTCAAGGTAGAACATAATTTAAATAAAAATCCCAGTAACAAGCATTAAGAAACTGTATATTAAAGAGAACAGTAGGTAAAAAGGTATTCAGTTACTGTTGCATGCAAGATGATATGGGCAAATGCATTTTTTTTATTTGACGTAAGTTACTTTTTGAAGCATAGAAATTGTTTACTGTAAATATTTTCCTTTTCTTTCCCCAATGTGTTATTTTGATATGAAAACATACTTTAACACTGTATTAAAATGAAGCTGTGATTATGATAATCTGAAGAGGAAGAATGTATTTTAAGTGTCTCAGTTGCTTAAAATATATGTTTGTTTTTCTGTTATTTGTAGAAATATGGCCTTTTTTACTAAGCAGGACACTGGTGTCCATGAAACTCTTCTCCTGCCTTTCCCATTTTAGTAGTGCTTGGTTTATGAATACCAAAACATGGAAAGAAAAAAATGTCTGTGTGTGCTCTCTAGAATGAAGTTACACCCTGTTCTCTTCCCTTCTTCTAGCTTTTTGTAGGAGTAAATGTAAGACTTTCTTGGGTTTGTTTTACAGGACTGTGATTTACTGGGAGGTTAAAGCATTATAATTGGTGTTCTAAGCCTATGGAAGGAACATTCCTTAAATGTTTGTAATGGCTGCTCAGATTTGTAATGGGATATTTGAAGAACGCCACTGTGTTTAGACCCTCACTAAAAGAAAAAAAAAAAAAAACAAAACACAAAAAAAACCCCCTCTTGCCTACTTGAGTGCATAACTCAGATGTTCTTAATGATTTTTTTCCATGCTGAGAACGTAGCTTTAGTAATGTAGTTTTTTTAAGTAAGTAAAATGTTAAATCTTACCTTATTTAGTACATGACATAAATATTGTGTGCAGTGAAGTTCAGCTATATATTTGAAAATATAAAGAAAACAAGTGTTCATCAAATGATAGTAGCTGCTAGTCCTCAGCAGGTAGTAGGTTTTTTGTTTTGTTTTGTTTTGTTTTTTTCCTAATACTATTACAGGGCATAACTTGTGTATATATTTGTATGAAGTTAGGAGAGAGAAAACTTTAGGTTCAATTCAGAAAGATTGATTTTGAAGTAGTGATTTGAGCGATACTTGCATAAGCTCTTAAGATTCACAAGTGTGAATTCATTAAAACACTTTTTTTTTTTTGAGCAGGCTAATTATTTTAGAACATAAAATGTAACTTGTATTCCACTAATGTCAACTTCTGAATATAATTTGCTTACAGCTTCAGTCAATATTTAAGTTGTCTTGAACATGAACTTAATGACAAAGATAATTTGAAGAAAATATGTGATTTATAATGTTGAAACTTGCAAAATTTTTTTTTCTCTTTTTTTAAGGTTTTTTAATGGAAAATGAAACTAATTTTTTGCATTTATTTCCAGGGCTTGAGTGGCTTTGCCAACTATATTTTATGCAATATTACCACAAGTTGACATAGAATTAGTGTTAACTCTTGATTACAGAAAACTTTGCAGAAAGGCTAATAAGAGTTTGTTAAACAAAGCTAAGAAACCTTAACATTCTGTGTTCTCGCTACGTTATCTCTTTTAATATATAGCTAGGTAAGCAATCATCCTTTAAGTTCTGTATACCTCTTTCTTAACTACTTTTCTTTTTCTTCACAGGGAATATTGGAAATTCCTTCTTTATAGATCCAATTTTGGGTATGATTAAAATTGCAAAGGAATTAGATCGTAGTAACCAGGAAGAATACAACCTGATGATAAAAGCTACAGACAAAGGAGATCCTCCAATGAGCGAAGTGACCTCTGTGCATATATTTGTTACAGTTTCTGATAATGCCTCACCAAAATTCACAGCCAAAGAATATTCTACAGAAATCAGTGAAAGTGCTAGCATTGGCAGTTTCGTTGGAATGGTTACAGCATACAGTCAGTCTTCTGTAGTTTATGAAATAAAAGATGGTAATGTAGGTGATGCCTTTGCTATCAACCCAAACTCAGGTGTCATTGTTTCTCAGAAGATACTTGATTTTGAAACTTTGCCTATTTACACTCTAACTGTTCAAGGAACAAACATGGCTGGCTTGTCCACTAATGCAACAGTTTTGGTACATCTTCAGGATGAGAATGACAATGCACCAATTTTTATGCAGGCTGAATATACAGGACTCATCAGTGAATCAGCTTCAATTAACAGTGTGGTTCTGACTGACAAGAATATCCCATTAGTAATTCGAGCTACAGATGCTGATAAAGAATCTCATGCTTTGCTTGTTTATCAAATTGTCGAACCATCTGTCCGGAAGTATTTTGCCATTGATTCTAGCACTGGTGCCATTCGGACAGTAATGAGTCTGGACTACGAGGAAACAAATATTTTCCACTTTTCAGTGCAAGTACATGATATGGGGATACCACGCTTATATGCAGAATATGCAGCTAATGTTACTATTTACGTAATAGACATCAATGATTGCCCTCCAGTGTTTTCAAGAGAGCTGTATGAGACATCCATTTTGGTTCCAACCTATAGAGGCGTGAAAGTCATCAGTGTAAATGCCACTGATGCTGATTCAGGCATTTTTTCACAATTAATTTATTCCATTATTGAAGGCAACATTGGAGAAAAATTTTCAATAAACCCCAAGACTGGAGATATAACAGTACAAAATGCAACTCAGTTAAGAAGCAGATATGAATTAACAGTGAGAGCATCTGATGGCAGATTTGCAAGCACCGCGTCAGTAAAAATCAGTGTGAGAGAAAGCAAAGCAAGCCAGCTGAAGTTCACACAGAGTTCTTACTCTGCAACAGTGCAGGAGAATTCCACAGAGGCAAAAACAATAGCTGTTGTTACTGCTATAGGGAATCAAATAAATGAGCCTTTGTTTTACCATATTCTAAATCCAGACAGCAGATTTAAAATAAGCCCAACTTCAGGAGTCCTGTCAACAACAGGAATACCATTTGATCGTGAACAGCAAGAATCTTTTGACGTGGTCATAGAAGTGACAGAGGAATATAAACCATCAGTTGTTGCACACGTTGTAGTTAAAGTCACAGTGGAAGATATAAATGATAATGCTCCATTTTTTGTCAATCTTCCATATTATGCTGTTGTTAAAGTAGACTCTGAAGTAGGCCATGTTATTCAGCGTGTCACTGCAGTAGATAAAGATACAGGCAGAAATGGAGAGGTGCATTACTATCTCAAAGAACATCATGAACATTTCCAAATTGATCCCACTGGTGAAATCTCACTGAAGAAGAAGTTTGAACTAGACACACTAAATAAGGAGTATCTGGTCACAGTAGTGGCAAAAGATGGAGGAGACCCTGCTTTTTCTGCTGAAGTTATAGTCCCAATTACAGTTATGAGTAAAGCTATGCCAGTTTTCGAAAAGGCTTTCTACAGTGCAGAGATACCAGAAAACATTCAGCTCCATAGTCCTGTGGTACATGTACAAGCAAACAGCCCAGAAGGACTTAAGGTGTTTTACAGCATCACAGATGGAGATCCTTTCAATCAGTTCACTATCAACTTCAACACAGGTGTTATAAATGTTGTTGCCCCTCTTGACTTTGAGTCTCATCCAGCTTACAAACTGAGTATTCGAGCAACAGACTCCCTAACTGGCGTGCATGCTGATGTGTTTGTAGACATAATAGTGGAAGACATCAATGATAATCCTCCTGTGTTTACAGAGCAGTCTTACACTGCAACCCTTTCTGAGGCATCTGTCATTGGAACATCTGTTGTACAAGTGAGTGCTACAGATGCCGATTCTGGAACAAACAGGGGGATTTCCTATCACCTCGTTGAGGATAATAGTGGAAGTCATGACTACTTCCATATAGATAGCAGCACTGGATTCGTTCTTACAGCAAGAAATTTGGACTATGAACAAATTAAACAACACAAATTACTAATAAGGGCCATAGATGGTGGCATGCTGCCCTTGAGCAGTGATACCATTTTAACTGTTGATGTGACCGATCTCAACGATAACCCCCCTGTTTTCAACCAAGTGCTTTATGAAGCTAAAATTAGTGAACTGGCTCCCCAAGGGCATTTTGTGATGTGTGTGCAAGCCTCAGATGCAGATAGTTCGGATGTTGACAAGCTGGAGTACTCCATTCTGACAGGCAATGACCAAAATAATTTTGTAATTAATGGTAAAACTGGCATTATCACCATCTCAAACCTACGCAGGCAGACATTAAAGTCACATTATAATCTTAACGTGTCTGTTTCTGATGGGGTCTTCAGAAGCTCAGCCCAAGTCCATATAACTGTAACCAGTGCCAACATGCACAGTCCTGTTTTCAGCCAGAATGAATATGAGGTTGAACTAGCTGAAAATGCTCCATTGCATACTTTGGTGACTGAAGTTAAAGCAACAGATGAAGATTCTGGTACTTACGGCCACATCACTTACCACATTGTGAATGACTTTGCCAAAGACAGATTTTATACAAATGAGAGAGGGCAGATATTTAACTCTGAAAAGCTTGACCGTGAAACACAAGCAGAAAAAGTAATTGCCATTAGTTTAATGGCCAAAGATTCAGGAGGAAAAGTTGCTTTCTGTACTGTTAATGTAATACTTACAGATGACAATGATAATGCTCCTCAATTCCGAGCCACAGAATATGAAGTAAATATTGGATCTAATGTTCCACGAGGTACATCTGTCATTAAAGTCTGGGCATCTGATGCTGATGAGGGTACAAATGCAGACATCACATATGCTATTGAAGCAGAGTCTGAAAATGTTAAAGAGAATTTAGAAATTGATTCATTGTCTGGTATAATTACTACTAAAGAAAGCTTAATTGGTTTAGAAAATGAGTTTCTGACCTTCTTTGTTAGAGCAGTTGATGGTGGATCCCCCAAAAAAGAGTCAGTTGTTCCTGTCTACGCTAGAATACTCCCACCAGAAGTGCCTCTTCCAAAATTCTCTGAGCCGTTTTACTCTTACACAGTTTCTGAGGACATTCCAGTTGGGACTGTGATAGATACTATCAAAGCAGAGCATAATCAGACTTTAGTATACAGCCTGATTAAAGGGAACACTCCTGAAAGCAACAGAGATGATTTTTTTGTGATTGACCAGCAGACTGGAGAGTTGAAACTTGAGAAGAACCTTGATCATGAAACAACTAAATGGTACCAGTTCTCAGTTCGAGCACAGTATGCAAGTGAAGATTATAATGTTGTTTCCTCAGTAGAGGTAAGCATTCAAGTAAAAGATGCAAATGATAACAAACCAGTTTTGGAGTCGAATCCATATGAAGCATTCATTGTAGAAAACATGCCAGCTGGAACAAGAGTCATCCAGGTTAAAGGAACTGACTTAGATTCAGGACTCAATGGGCAGGTTACTTACAGCTTGGATCCTTCTCAAGAACTAGACGTTATAGAGTCTTTTGTCGTAAACATGGAAACTGGTTGGATTACCACTCTCAAAGAACTCGATCATGAGAAACGAGACAAATACAAAATCACAGTGGTTGCATCTGATCGGGGTGAAAAAATTCAACTGTCTTCTATGTCTGTGGTTGAAGTTACTGTCACAGATGTGAATGACAATCCTCCACGCTTTACTGCAGAGATATATAAAGGAACAGTCAGTGAGGATGACCCTCCTGGAGGGGTAATTGCCATCTTGAGTACAACTGATGCTGATACAGAAGAAGCCAACAGACAAGTCTCTTATTACATTACAGGTAAATCTTTTTGAGTAATGTTGGAATAATCATTTAAGTGGTCGTGCAATTATGTCAGATATAACTTAATCTTCCAAATTATTGAAAAATTTTAGGAATTTACACTGAAATTAGTGATGTAGTTACAGTGTGAACGAAAGACATTTCACAAAACAATAGACTATTAATTTCCAGTGGAATATTTTATTGTCTTTATCATTTAGCATATGTCTTGATATGATATCTACAATGCTACATAAATTTCTACATTGATTTTTATAGATTCTATTGGATGCAGTTAAATTTGTTATATGAGTATCTACTGACTTTCTGCCTGGAAAATTAAGCTGTTTCCCTATAAAGCCACAGAGAGTGGCTGCTTCTTTCCAATTACATTTTTTCTCATTAGCTGTAACTTGGGGTTGATGGAGTAATAGTAGCAACCTCTCTCTTGTCTTTAACTAAATGTTTCTTTTTTGTATTTCAGGAGGTGATCCCTTGGGACAGTTTGCTGTTGAAAATATACAGAATGAATGGAAGGTCTATGTCAAAAAGCCTCTGGACAGGGAAGAAAAGGATAATTACCTTCTAAATATTACAGCTACTGATGGGACCTTTGCAACTAAAGCTGTGGTGGAGGTTAAAGTCCTTGATGCTAATGACAATAGCCCTGTTTGTGAAAAGGTAGGCACAATCTTGTATCTTCCCTGTCTAGCTTCTTCCATATGTAAAATGTAAACTTTCTCTAAAACTGCTTCTCAGGAGACTGACAAATAGGTATTCCTTTTATGCTGGTAGCAGAAATTTTGTCTATTAAGATAGAATGCTGTCAAAGAAAAGTTATTGCATGGACAAGTTTCTTAAATAAAAATGAAAAAAAAAGATCATTTATGTAATTTTAACACTTGATGGGTATTTGGAGAGTATGAGGAGAATCATAATACATTTTTCCTGTGTTAATGCATACTTCTTCAAAAGGAATTGTTTTAAGCTGAGCTGCAACCATGATAGTTTATATGCTCTATTTTCTGAAGGAAGCAAAGTCTCAAAGAAGGATGCATACCATCACTTAGTTGATGTATTTGTGCATCTCCTGTGATAAGAGTTGAAAAGACTGGAATATTATCCTGCAGTTGCATTCAGCAGCACTAGAAATCTGTAATCTGTTAATGTTAATGTCATGCTACAAAGCTGTCTACCTTACCAGATTTGATAGTCTGCAAAAATTGACAAAAAAAAACAAGGGCGGGGGAGGAAGAAAAAAAAAACGCAAAAAAACCCCCAAAAAAACAAACCTCACACAACAGAAAGGTGGACCCTGCAAGACACATAATTGCCTTACGAGAAAGCCCCGGATTTTCATAGCTTTTTTTTTTTTTCACTTTAGCGCAACTATCTTGTTGAATACATATTTGATGGTACTGAGTGAAAGGCAAAATCTTTTCTTGTTCTGTGAAGGATCAAATATTCAGTGAGCATTTGATTCTTTTTCTTTGTCAATGTTTAAGTTGATTACTTCTATATAAATGATTGCAGTTATATACAAACTTGTAAGTCGATGTTTTTCACTTTTTTCCTTTGTTGATATTAGTGTTATAAGGCTCAGTCCTTCCAATTTAATGCTCATCCCTGACATAGATGAGCTGTAAGAGTGTTTTAGAGCGTTTAAATTCTGGGTGGTTTTTTTGCTTTGTTTTTATTTAAAATGAAAGCTTTTATTTCATGTCATTACAAAAAAGGCAGGTATAAATTTCTTCTAGATTGAAATTACAGAAAAGATGATTTGCCAAAAGAAAAAAAAAAATTACCAAAAATGTATAACTCCTATTTTAGGAATTCATTTAATTATCAGTTAATCAGTTGTAAGTGTTTAGAGTTCTTAGCTATACTCAAGAGTCCCTGTGGTTGCAATATTAATTACCTTTCTGAATAGTCTAATAAATGTGAGATAATTAATTAGAAAATCATAAGTTCTTTTCATTTTCAGGTATTTCATCTTCTGATTCACTTCATGTGTTACCAAACATTAAAACAGGATATTCTCTCATCTGTCAT
>NW_010110303.1:27206-56343 GCF_000699245.1 Pterocles gutturalis | reverse complement strand
CCCGCCCCCGCCCCCCCCGGCTTTTTCCAAGCTCTCCTTATTTCATATGTTTAGTCTTTCAGCGTAACTTCTAATCTTGCAGGCTTTGTACACTGATTCTGTTCCTGAAGATGCCCTTCCTGGCAAGCTGATAATGCAGGTATCTGCTACAGACGCAGATATTCGTTCCAATGCAGAAATTACTTATACACTGCATGGCACAGGAGCAGAAAAATTCAGACTCACTCCAGACACAGGTAGTAATACTTTATATACTATCCAAAATTCTAGTCTTCACCTCATTTTATAAAATGTTTTACTGTTACATTAAGACATACTTAAATGTCAGTACTCAAACTCAGTACTTTAAGCTTTCCATTAAAGAATAGTTTATTATATAAATGTTTAAAAAGTGAGTTTCTACTACACAAATATTAATAATAGATTTAATAGAAGTCAGGGGAAAGGCAAGTATTTTGATATAGGAGGAACTAAAGAGTAAATAGGGTAATTGCCCCGAAGCCAGAAACTTCCATGCTGAAGTGACTGGAGTAAAAGTATGCTATAAATTTAGTATTTTTTATATTCTTTGTAATAGTACCAATAATGGTTTTATAAACTGAAAATGTCTTCATTCATATTCTTCTTGCCATTGTTTGGTTTGGCATGTTAAATGGGATGAGGTTAGATGGAGCAAGAAATTTCTTTTCCACAGTAAATATCAAATGTGTCTCCAGTTTCATTGGCAGTATTATATAAACGAGATTAACTTTTAACTTGCCTGACTTTGGTTTTCATGGCATTCATGTCTTCTGGATTGTAATATAGGTCAAAGCTAATGGCAAAAATCCTGTGCTCTGCAGGATGCGGTAGACAAGCTGTAGGAATGGGGTAGTAAACAATATACAAAAATTTAAATAAGATAAATACAAAGTTATAGTGAAGATATGGAGAAGGAGATTAGAATACTTCAGTGGCAAAGTAAATGAGAAGGATCTTACTTCATGGGTTTTTTCTAGCTTTGAATGTGACCTGTGTGCTGTGCTAGCATGTTATTACATAAATTCAGAAGTGGTGGGGCTAGAATACTCAAGCAGTATTTCAGAATATTTTTATGAATTGCTTAAAAGGAGACAATGGCTACATGTTACACCTGTCTTAGTGTTTTCTGTCATGTTGGAAAGAAAGTGTTAGAGTTCTAGAGTTTTGTCTGTAACAGCAAGTTATATTTGATAGTGTGAATAGCACTGATTATTCACTGAATATTAGAGAAGAGTCAGCTCAATAGCTGTGGAAGGAACACAACTATATAGCCCAGGAAAACCATACATGGATTTTACCTTGCATTTTGTTAAAGCCAGTGTTCTAATATTTTAATTTCCTTTACACAAAAAAACATGGATTCATGCATGTATACACATTCTTTCTGCACCACCAGGTCATCTTTAGCTAATTTCTGTTTCAGAGGCATTTGAAAAAAAGGCAGATGATTTTAGTATTTAATCTTTTAAAGCTGAAAGGGCAGGCCGCTGACATGCTTTGCCCAAAGTGGAGCTCATTAGTGCAGTGTAGCTGTTGACTTAGCCACTGATGAAAGTATCGTCAAAAAGGAAATTGATGTGTAGTTTTTCTGAGTACAAAGATTTTAGAAGAAAACATGTTAGGGATACTTAAGTCTTGAAACTTGCATAAACTTATGTATGTTATTCTGTTTATAGGTGAACTGAAAACATTAATGCCACTTGATCGTGAGCAGCAAGCAGTTTATTACCTTCTAGTGAAAGCCACAGATGGAGGAGGAAGATTCTGCCAAGCTAATATTATTCTGACTCTGGAAGATGTGAATGATAATGCCCCAGAGTTTACAGCTGATCCTTACTCCATTACAGTATTTGAAAACACGGAGCCTAAAACCCTCTTGACAAGAGTGCAGGCAGCAGATGCAGATGCAGGTATGCATTCTTTGACCAATACTTTTGTCATGTTATCAACGTAACAGTAATGTTTATTTAGTCTTATCCTGAGAGGTGTTAAGTCTTTCAGTGGAACTGACAGATGTTCAATACCTCTCCGGATTAGACTCCTGAAAGATATACTTAGGGATACTAAATCGTGTAATAACTGACTTTCATGTGTGTATAGCTTGCAAAACGTCCCTTTTGTATCTCTGCAAAAAAGAAGAGAGTCTAAAGAGACTAAATACAGGATATTATATTCTTAGTGTGGTATTAATGTTATGATAGGTTAGGTACATCCTTTTACTCCTGGTGTAAGAGGAATATCAAGCCGTGTCTGTTCATGTAAATGTACATCCATAGATTTTGAACATGTGCTTCTTAGGCTAGCCATCGATGATATACCATAAAGAGAACGCTGGTCAGTTGTAGCTTTCTATATATGTTACCCTGTTAAGATTTTTGCTGCCTCTTCAGTGTTTAGTTACAAGTATTTAAGTGAACATGAACTGAAAATGACATTAGGAGAAGTTTGTTCTTAGGCTTTATTGTAAGGAATACAACAGCATAACGTCTTTTTTAAAGGGGTAAGATTTCCATATATCATCATTTTATTAATGAAATAATATTAATTAATAGTTGCCTCAGTCTCGTGAAACAACCAACCTGCTTTGTGCTATGTTAAAGCTTGGTTGCTGAATTGGAAGGTAACAGACAGATGTTTTCACACTTCACTAGTCTTTGAGGCTCAGAAGGAGCAAAATGCTTGGCCCAGAAACCTATGGGGTTTTTTGTTTGTTTATTTTATACAGAAATGTTGCCAAAAATTATGTTCCTCTTAATTTTTGGACACTGTTCTTAAATAAACTTACTGGAATTGAGTCTAGTTATTTCATGCAGCCTTAACTCTCCCATATCCTCCCATGTTGTTTGTAAGCCTGCTAAGCAGGTGCTGTTGTACCAAAGTTGTAATTACATTTATATTACTAATTATTTCATATTACCTCGTACTGTGACTGAAGCAGAACTATGCTTCATGGTTTTTTGTGTGGCAGAAAATTGGTGCAATGAAGTGTTAGCTTAATTTTTTAAATCAGATTACATATTTTTGGAAATAATTCTGCACTTTATAAGAGCCTTTAAGTCTGGCTGAAATTTCCTTTAGCATGAATTATAATATTGAGCATGCATGTTTTATTTCTGTAGCTATCAGATCTGTTATTAGGTTGGTATATTTAAATGGCTGCTTCATACTCTACAATTGTTTCCAAAATGCAGGGATGAACCGTAAAATCCATTATTCACTGGTGAACTCTGCAGAGGGCCAGTTCTCTGTTGATGAATTCTCTGGAATCATTCGTTTGGAGAAGCCTTTGGATCGGGAGTTACAAGCTGTGTACACTCTAACTTTGAAGGCTACAGATGAAGGTTTACCTAGAAGACTGTCTTCAACAACCAGTCTTATAGTTTCTGTTTTGGATATAAATGATAATCCACCTGTATTTGAGCATAGGGAGTATAGTGCAAGTGTATCAGAGGACATTTTGGTTGGAACTGAAGTTCTCCAGATCTATGCTGCAAGCAGGGACATCGAAGCCAATGCTGAAATCACGTACTCTATAGTCAGTGGGAATGAACATGGAAAATTCAGCATCGATTCAATAACAGGTAACAGATTACAACTGTGAATAGGCTAACCAAGCACAGTGCTGTGCTGTGTTTTACAGTAATTCAACTAAAGAGTTTATGTATAATCTATGTGCATCATCCTGGCTGAAAAACGAGTGCTGCTGTGCGTTCACCCATTTTGCCAGCATGCTTACTAGAGAAGTGTAGTAGAATGTAGAATAGGAGATTTTTTTTGTTGCTTCTATTTATTGTTATTTGGGTTAGATTCATTTAGCTGGCAAGAGTTACAGTTTCCTAGCTGGAATATTCCCCACCCTGGAGGCAGAGGAAGGACATACTTTTGTAATGGAAGAAGCATAATAGTCTTTCCACAAAAGCCATATAATCAGAATGACTGACCAGACTTGGTAAAAGATCAGAAATTAAATTGAGTGCGAAAACTAGTAATTCGTCTACAAAGACAGTAATTCTAGAGATGTTTGATACGGCATTAACGAGAGGTTGGAATATTCTGTTGGATCATATATCCAGCATGACAATGGAGATTTTATGTTTGTGTGTTGGTGAGATTTGTTCTTGAGAAGCATTTAGATTCAGTGGGGAATTTTTCCTTATTAATGACAATTCTTTCTTAAAAATCAATATATACCTCAATTCTAGTTTTGTTTTCTTACGTAGTTCTTTTTCTAGAGTTAATTTCTGGTAAAGTTTGGGTTTTTTAAATAAGATTTCTACCCAAATGTTAATAGTAGTTAATTATACCAGTGTAATTGAAATTATAATTCTTCCAGCTGCTTTTTCCAGTGTGCACACTGGTACTGTGGTATAGAAGTACTTTGACAGTTTAACTTATTCATATATTTGAAAGGAGGAAAAAGGTTCCAGGAGAACACTCTTCCAGCAGCAAATCAGTGTGTGTGTTGGGGACTGCACAACTAGTCGGTTAAAAACTCACCCTCTTAACTCAGATATTCCTATCAATCAAAATTCATGGTCGGATGCTTCTGTTACTACCTCTGCATAATACTCCATGCCTGACCTTAATGCTGGTTGCAAGGAAATTCAGGTTAAATATAATCTCATATTTTTGGTTAATAGATGAAAATTAAGAAAAGGACGTTTGCTAAACACTTGTTTATTTTTCTTCATTTTTTTCATTACGGAATGTGTGCCAGGTGGATTTAAGGTGTGAGTCTTTTGTGATAATGGCAGGAACTTCTCACCTTCTTAATTCTTTGTGTAAAGCCTGATCATTTCACTGTGTAGCTCCAGCTTTACAGTGACAATTCAAGCCCTGAAGAAGCTGAATATTTGTCAGACTAAACTTAAAAGTTTCAACATATAATACTACAGTAATAGTTTAGTGAGGTTTGTTTGGTTTTTTTCTTCCCTAGGAGCCATTTTTGTCATTGAGAGCTTGGATTATGAAAGTTCGCATGAGTACTACTTGACAGTGGAAGCCACAGATGGAGGCACACCTTCGTTAAGCGATGTTGTAACTGTGAACATTAACGTCACAGATATCAATGACAATACTCCAGTGTTTAGCCAAGACACTTACACTGCAGTAATCAGTGAAGATGCTATGCTTGAACAATCAGTCATTACAGTGCGTCGTGTTGTTTTTTTCCTTTGAAATAGTCTGTCATGACAATCATGCGTTTAGTCTTGAAGGAATAAGTATTGATTTGAAGGTGGTTATAAATTAATAGATAAATTTGCCACTGAGTGAATTGAAAATTTATTTTGAAAAACTTTAAAAACTAGGGACTTGAGATGCTATGGGAAAGTAGATGATATTTTGTGATATATTTGTATGACTTAATTGTCTGAAGAAATTCAGGAAATTAAGTGATGTTGGTATGTTCTATTCAGATGACATTTCTCCTGGGAACTATGAAATGTATTAGACCAACACAGCTGTGCCAGTCTTCAGGATGAGTTTATTTGAAAGATGATAGAGTCTATTTTTGACCTGTTTTAAATGAGATTGTAATATCCCTTAGGTTATGGCAGATGATGCTGATGGACCTTCAAACAACCGTATTCACTACACAATTATAGATGGCAATCAGGGAAATCCTTTTACAATTGACCCTACCAGGGGTGAAATAAAAGTGACTAAACTTCTAGACAGAGAAAAGGTAAGGTTTTGATGCTTTTTGAGCAGTTGGGATTAATTTAGATATACATAATTGACAACCACCATTTTTTGGATTATATTTGTAAATTACCATTTCAAGTGTTCCAAGATTAATAAAGCTGTTGAAAAGTGAAAGCATTTATTTATTTCCATGCTTTTTGGGGTGGGAGGCATCTGCGAGGGGAAGAGAAAGGATTAAACATAGGAAGGCAACTTTTACTGGGGGGTGGCACTAAAATCTTTTTTCCTTAAAAAGAAACCTGAGTTTGTTATTCTTTGCCCCTTAGTGAATGTTTGCATTTTTTTTTATTATTTCTTAGATTTCAGGATATACCTTGACAGTTCAAGCTTCAGATAATGGAAATCCACCTAGACTTAACACAACCACAGTTAATATTGATGTTTCTGATGTAAATGACAATCCTCCAGTATTCTCAAAAGGAAACTATAGTGTTATCATCCAGGTAAATACAGTTAGTGAAGTAGTCAATAATACTGGAGTGTTAATTTGTGACTTGAAAAATTCTGTAAGATATGATAAACCTAATGCTTCAATTTTATTTTTCTGTATTTTTAATTTTTTAAGTTTGTCAGTGAGACTGCTTACCCAAGTAAGTGTTAAGGGTTACAAAATCCATATTGTGCAGTCTGTTTAGAAACTTATATTGCATGTTGAGCATGTTCTTTTTTCATGTACTCTGTGTGTGTGTGTATTATACATTGCATTTATGTTTATAATGTTCTTAACATCATATAGCTAGGTTAAAATACATAATAATTTTGCTATTTCTTTTTAATCTTAGTTTTAGTGCTTATAAAAAGATACTTTAGATACCTATTACTGTGAAGCAAGTGTTGTGCACGGTGCCATGTAGTTCAAGACTTAATTCCTATTGGCCTCCTCTGGTATCAGAAGCAGTTAAAACAGGCGTAATATTTTATATTGCTACAAATCAATGCTTTGACTAATTTTGCACCGTAGGATGGTAGCAGCAGGCCAGATTCTCAAATGGCTGCTATATACTTGCATGTTTCAGAAAATTCTCTGCTAAATCAAAGATAGCAGAGGCAGTGTCTGTACTTCTTCTGCAAAGGGAACAAAGGAATTGCATTAAGACCTTTATAATAGTAACGTAAGTGAGCTCTATCCCTTGGGTCCTTTTTGCTGTTGCTGGTGCCTGGCCTTGTGCAACAGATAGGTGGGGATCAGGCAATGTTATCTGGTGCCCTGTGCCATCCTGACACACCACTTCAATTTGAGTCTCTGTACGTGATTTGTAAAGATAGCTTTCTCAAAGAGGACAAAGTGATTCATCGCTACTCCACGTATACTGAGTGCGCGAGTTAAGATGTCCTGGATCTTTTTTTTTAAAGCAACAGATTTGTATGTTTGTGTGCTGTCAAATGTATTTTGCTTTCCTCAATTAGTCTTTCTTGAAGTGAATGTTAACTAATGCATCCCCTGAAACTGTAGACTACGTAGCTGTAGTGTCTGTAATGTTTCCCTTAATTAAAAAGGAAGATCTTGTGTTTTATAGTTCATTCATATCCATATCAGCCTGTCCCAGAATGAGCGTAGGAGAGAAAAAGCTGGAGGAGTTACCTAAGAATGCTGGTGTGCATTTCCTAATACATTGGAGATGGACATTTTTGGACACAGTTGGAAATGTGCTTAGCTGTTATGAAAATCAAATTACTTTAGATGTCCAAATGTAAATATTTGTATCTTAAAATGATGGTCCTTGTCTGTTTTGATGAAGGGGAAAAAAAAGCTTCAGCTGCAATATCCGATAATTAACTTGACTTACTCTCTGAAGAGCAAAGAGTGCTTGTCATTAGGAGTTTTTGTAGCTATGAAAGGATGGCGTTTTGTTATTAACAATAACACTTCTACTACTTTTGCATTTCAAATATGTATATATATATATAAAAATCTGGTCTATACAGTAAAGCATGAATATTCTGGGAGAGGTGTTAGAAGTATTAGATAAGGTTGTATGTGTGTATCAGCTACATGATAAACTAAAGTGTGTGAAGTATCTGTGAAACCTCAGGCATCCACGTGATGCAAACTTGAAAGGATCTTATGATGCAAATTTTAAAACGTGGATTTCGTATTTTAACTGGACTGTGGGATACAACTGTAGTCAGAACACTAATTGGGGACACAAGGGGTTAGATGGAGGAGTGTGTTTTTCTAGTCCTCCCAACAAAGGCATTGGATTGTTCTTAACAGGTGTTTTAGCTAAATTTGAAATCTTTGATGACTTGGTAATTAATCTACAGTAATCTTAATTCAGACCAAATGTGGAAAATGTAAAGTTTCAAGGCTGAACTACTTTTAAAATATAAGACACAGTTTAAAAAAACAAAGTTTAAAAATGTATTGCCTTTCTCCTTTTACTGTTTTCACTCAGAGGGTAGTATTTTTCCTTAAACAAAATTGTAATTTGGATTTCTCTTATACTGATTAACTGGTTTGACGGTAATTTGATATTTGTCTTGTTATGAAAAATAAATATTAATGCTCAATTATAACAAAACCAATGTGATTGTATTATGGATTTATAGGAAAATAAGCCTGTTGGATTTAGTGTGCTACAGCTAGTGGTGACAGACAAGGATTCTTCTCACAATGGCCCTCCTTTTCTCTTCACCATCCTGAGTGGAAATGAAGAGAACACTTTTCAGATTAACCAGCAGGGAACACTGACAACAGCTGCTGCACTGAATCGCAAAGTGAGGGATCACTATTTAATTCATGTTAAGGTAGGATGCATTACCTCTATCTGTTTTGCATTTATAAGCATTTAGTTACCTTTTCCACTCATGCCCAATCCACCACTTTTTCCTGCCTACTCCTTGTCTTTCTGTTACAAGATCCTGACATATCAGGTAGTTATTTGAGGCATATCCCTTGTGGTAAAATCTTCAGAGACAATGTCTGTTGATTTAAATGGAAATTGACACAGGTGTAACAGTAAGCTGAATTAAACTGATGGTAAGGGTAAGGTGTAAGTGAAATGTTAACTGGGTGAGTGGTCTTGATAAGCCCTTTGCCTTTCATGTGGGATGCTGGAAAAGCCAGCAGAAGCCAGGTCCCTTGAGGCACCTGCTATTGTGGCTGCAGACTTCCTCTTGCCACTCTCACTTTGACCCTTGAAGCTGTGAGCTGGACTACATTGATACGGTGGAAACAGGGACAGTGAAAGTTACACATCTTGGCAGTACTGAAATATTTTTCTATAGTGCCACATTCTTTTTCCAATTGCAATTGAAATTCTTTTTTCGAAGTGTGGAAAACCAGGTCAGTGGTTTGTCATAGCATTGAGACTTGCAGCACAGCACTCATAGATATCAGAATCTTGCAGATTCTCAAAATCTTGCAGAAACTTAAAGATGACCCTGAAATGCCACAATATATGACTACATTTGCCATTGTTACCAGACCATGTCCAAAAATCCAGGTTGCATTAACATAGCTAAGTTCTCTAAAATACTTTTTTGTAACCATGTGTAAGAAAAGTTCAAATCAATTTTTTTTAATCTTATCCAGTCCTTTCTAATTCAGTTGTAAATTAAGCAGCTGTGAACAGGGGACTTAAAATTGGTAGGCTAAAAGTAGCTGGCCTTAATTCTTAAACTTTCTTTCCAGATTAATGTTTTTAAGGAAAATTCTTAACCCATTTTTACATGAGGAATTTCTTTCAATCTCGAAATTATTCTCATATGTAATATTGCAATTTCTGAGTAAACATGCACTTGCAGAGTTTGAGCAGTAGGGTCTGCGTCAATGTATACTGAATTCTGTCCACATTGGGATGATAATCATGGCATATTTACACAAAGGGTATGTCTTTTCTTTGGGGAAGGAAAAAAAATTCCTACAGGTACTGTCATTTGCTGGTTGAGTCACTAAAATAGGTTATCAGGAGCCATCAGTATAAGAACCAGCATAGATAAAGGTTCAATTTAAATGTAGTTTAGGGCTTAAGAATTGAGATTAGAAAGGGGACAGGGTGGTATATCATTCCTCTGTTAGCCATTTTTTAATCAATAGTGATCTGCTGATTAGTAGTGGAACAGATTAGCCTTCAAGGTACCTAAGCAATGCCTCTGTTGGCCCTCCTAGGCTACATGAGTCTGAAACAACAGTAGAGCTGGTCTTTGTCACACTTGTCTAATGGGCTTTTCAAGTTCTATACCAGTTCCACCTTTTTGTTTAGGGAAGAAGAACCAGAAATGTTTTTCCTGTATGTGCAATCAGTGTAACACAAGATTCATATGTTTTATTTCATATTTTCTCTAAGCAGTAATTAATTTCTATTTATTTTGCTTCTAAAGCATATTCCTATGAATGCATGCACAGACGATTATGTCTGTTCTGTGTAGACTGTTACACTTTGTCACGTTTCATGATTTAGCTGCACCTTTAGCCCTTCCTAATGTGCCTGCCTTTTCTTAAGGATGAGGAGCCTATCTAACACCTTCCTTTGTCTGGAATCACACAATTCTTTCACTTCCAAGCCACTTCCTAGGCTGTAGGGTGCTTGTAAACAGCCTGTCAGTCCGTCAGATATTTTCTCTTAGCACAGCCTTTGAAAAGTGTCATTTTTCTAGGGAATGAATAAGGGCTATTGTAATGGCATCCCGTAGCTAAACAAGTGTCTTAAAACAAATGTACTCATTTAGAACAAAGTCTTCTAAGAGATTGTAAATCATTAGATCTAAAACTAATGTGCTTTTTTTGTGTGTGCTGTACTACCCAATCTCAGTATTTTGGACTTGTCTAATTCTTTGATTTACAAGTTCTCTGCCTGGATTCTGGAAATACATCACTATGTTTTTGCCATTTATCATCTTATACTATAACAGCTTTTTTTAAATAGACACAGTGCTATAATTTGCTATTATCTTCTCCTTAGTGAGTCACTATACATGAGTATGCAGGAATCTAAGACCAAAACTAGCATTTCCACATCACAAGACTTCAGTTCCAATGATACATGCAAAAATAGATACGTGACTTTAGTGGAAAAATATTCTTCCCCTGTTCATGTAAAAGAAAGATTTTTCAAAGGCTGTTGGAGGCATCTTCTCAAGTTTACACTGCCTTTAATTTCTGCACTTTTACCTTGCACGTCACAAGTTAATGGCTGCGTGTGATCTCTTGATACTCGTTTTTGCTTGTTAACTGACCTTCACTGGTATGCTTTTCAGTATTGACAGCTTTCACCTTAGTTGCTTTCTGAATGGATTGCTGAAGCAGAAGTCATCTTATGTTACAGGCTTACTTTACTTGGAGAAAAAAAAAAAAAAAAAACAAACACAAACAACCCCTCCCATACACACCCCACACACCCACTACCACCAAAAAACTTCTCTTAGGATGAGCCTTTCTTTTCTTTTGTGGTTTTAATAGAAATGAAGATTTTGGGTTTTTTTTCCCCCAACAGCCACCTACGTATGCATGCCACTCACATTTGCTTTCCCTCTGTCCAAAGGAAATAATTATCCATTAACAAATGCCTCGCAGCATTAGTGTGTGAAATCTTCAGCTATGAGTCATACAGTCCTTCCTTTTTGCCACATTCTGAAGCCTTTGGTTTAAAATCACAGCAGATTTTTAAATATCTGCACTACTGAAAAAACATTTCTCCTAGGGCTCTTTTTTCCTACTTGGTGTCCGTTTGTTATAATTTTGCTTGCCTGTTTGCTTTAAGCCCTTTCTTGTTTCCCTTGGGCTTTTCTCCTGTAGCTAAACTGCCTGCCTTGTCTTGTTTCCAGGCAGAAATCTAGGCAAAACAAAACTTTGCCAACTTGAGCTTACTCCCTCTCGTTATTTATGTTTGTGTAACTAGAGGGCAAGTTTCTAGCCATGCCTGTCTTTTGGAGTTAATGGATGAAGACCTGTAGTTCTATGAGGCATGCATTACCTCTTAAGAAAACTATTATGTGCACATCTACAGATGATCTTGTGCCTGGAGTTTTTCCTCTTTCACTTAAATTTGTATGAAAAATCAAAAGTAGCTTCTCTGCATAGATACTCAAAGCGTACCAGCTACCTCTGGTCGTTGCAAAATTATTGTAAAATCTTTTGAAGAAGGCAGGATTTCTTCTACCTTCTGAGCCCTGCATATCCCCTCTGTCCCTTCACATTTCTCCGATTCTTTGCCCATTTCTTTAGTCTCACTTTCAGTAACTGGGAAAGAGCTCTGGAGAAAAAGGTAGACAGGAAACAAGAACTGAGAAATAGAAGGAAAGAAAGTGAGCCCAAGGGAATGCTGTTTTCTCACCTTTCTTCTCTTTTTTTGTCCCCTCTTCGTAGAACGACAGTGTATGCTTTTGTCAAAAAGGGACGGAGGACAGGGGATGTGATGTTTTAAAAGGCTTTAAAATTTAATTAGTCTGATTCTGTTAAAGTCTAAAGCAAATAGCACTACAGGTGCTTTCTTTTTTCCTCTCCCTGATCTCAAATCATGAAAGACAACGTAATTAATTGTAACTTTCTGCATGTATTGTTTTCCTTTTGAAGTACTGTTTGGCATACTGCATTTAGATTGTCTTCAAGACCACCTCCTAATAACTGTGGTGAAGCATGTTATAAATTTCTAGTGCATGACTCATTTCACATTTGTAATGTGTTTCCATGCTTGGAATAAAAAAGCTTTAAGCACCCTCTGCTGTCTGAAATCAGCCATTGTGCATTTCCTCTGTGTTTGCTAGAAGTTTTAGTAGCTTTGTGGTGTTTCTGGATACTATGAAAAAAGTAAATTTAAAAGCCTTTTAAATTTCCAATGTCAGGACCTGTGTTACGAAATTTCATAAAGCATTCTTCTGTAGGAACCTTCTTTTTTGTTAAAAAATACAACTACTGTATACAGTACAAATATCTACAGTAGAATTTGAGATAAAACAAAAATCTAACTTTCCCTTTATCTTTCTCTAGGTGGCAGATAATGGAAAACCACCATTGTCATCTTTGACTTACATTGATATTAGAGTTATTGAGGAAAGCATTTATTCTCCAGCAATTCTGCCTCTAGAAATCTTTATCACAGCCTTCGGGGAAGAATATTCAGGTGGTGTCATTGGAAAAATTCATGCAACGGATCAAGATGTTTATGATACTTTGACATACAGTCTGGACCCCAAAATGGAATCCTTGTTCTCAGTTTCCAGTACTGGTGGCAAATTAATAGCACATAAAAGGTTAGATGTAGGACAGTACCTCCTAAATGTCACTGTAACAGATGGAAAATTTACAACTGCAGCTGATATTACTGTACACATCAGGCAAATCACACAAGATTTACTAAATCACAGCATTGCAATACGCTTTGCAAACCTTGCCCCTGAAGAATTCATCGGTGATTACTGGCGCAATTTCCAGAGAGCTTTAAGAAACATCTTGGGCGTGAGAAGAAATGATATCCAGATTGTTAGTTTGCAGCCTTCCGATTCCCCTTCAAACCTTGATGTCCTCCTGAATATTGAAAAGTCTGGTAGCTCTCAGCACCCAATGAGAATTTTGCTCCACAAGATAAACTCTTCTGTGCCTGACCTAGAGGAGATTTTAGGTGTCCAGATAATTGATGTTTTCCATAAGCTTTGTGCAGGCCTAGATTGTCCTTTCAAATTCTGTGAAGAAAAAGTAACAGTGGATGAGAATATCATGTCAACCCACAGCACAGCCAGGCTGAGTTTTGTCACTCCCCGTCATCACAGAACTGCAGTTTGTCTTTGTAAAGGTAAGAAAAGCAATAAGGAAAACAGTATCTTTGAAAAGATTGGTCTCATTTTGAACAGCCATAATCCACAGAGAAAAATTTATATTATGGGATAAGATCAAGAATGTCCTGTAACCCTCGCTGTACATTTGCTTAATTTTATTCAGAATAAGGAGTAATTCTTTCCTGTCTCATTATCTCATTTTAAGAGTTTACATACTATAAGCTTATTTTTTCTCATAGTTACACCTTCATTTTACATTTTATGAAATAAGTTCCTTTTTTTGTTGCCTGTTCTAAATTGCCAGTAGTTTTCAGTCTTGTATGCACGAAGGCAAGCTCTTGTGAAGTGTGTGAATACTTCCGGGTTTCTGCTTAGAAGAATATCCCACACAGCTTCCAGACTTGGCTGGGAATGAGAGGGTGAACTGAGAAATTAATATTCATTAAGATACATATAAGTATACAGATATATAGCAGAAGATTAATTAGTCTTTAGCTCTGAGGAAAACAACATTGCTTTTTAAAATCATGACTTAACATTGCTGGGTGAACTTGCACATCTTAAGAAAATATTTAAAACCCGTTCCTATTCTGTCTCAAATACAGACACAGTCTTCTCCAGCTTTCCCCAGGCCTCTCTAATACCTACATGTTGGGGGTTTTATGGAGTATGATACTAATGGTAAACCTTAAACCACAACACCATTTTCTAAATGTTACCAATTTGAATTGTTGAGTAATCAAGATAACTATGACGATCAGTCACTACATATGCCATTTATCTAGTCTGTGTTTGTGCCAGTCATGTCCCATAACTGTTACTTCACTTCCTTGTCTGACAGGAATATCATTAAGGTTGCTTTCAGCTACTGTACTCGAGTGTCCCCTTTCACAAAATACCGTTACCACCAACAGAAAAGAAATAATGTATTTCATTTTACAGAAGGGACGTGCCCCTTGGTGAATAGTGTCTGTGAAGGAAACCCATGCCCTGAAGGTACCGAATGTGTAGGAGATCCAGAGGAAGGAAAATACACCTGTGTTTGCCAAGACAGCAAAGCTGGACAGTGTCCTGGTAAGAAATTAACTCTAAAAATCTCTACATAAAGCGATATTACTTTCTAAATATAAATTTGATTCCAATCCTATGTTAACACATTTTATGCTTTTCTGTATTCCTAAGCATCAGGTGTCTCTGCTGTGACATTTACTGGGAGCAGCTATGTGAAATATCGTCTCATGGAAAATGAGAACAAAGAGGAAATGAAGCTGACAATGAGACTTAAAACTTACTCTGCTCATGCAGTTGTTATGTATGCTCGAGGAACAGACTACAGTATCTTAGAGGTATATTAAAACCTCCTATTGTGTATCTCCTTCTCACCATCTTCTTACTATTTTTGTGTGAAAATAAAAGATTGAATCATACCATCTCTGTAGAATTGTTATAATTGAGAATTGTCTTCAAGGTAGCATGTGTTATACATCCAGATGACAAACTTGTACAGAATTTTTTTAATGTGTAAAAGGAATTAGTTTTCTTTAATGCTTTAAAAAAAGAAAAACCAAAACAAACCCCAAAGTATCTTTTAAATAACAACTTTAAATTTACTTGCTTATAATACTCATTAAGTCCATACAGAAAAAGTCACTTAAAGCACAAGATGAAAGGTACATCTTGAAGTGTTTTAATTTTTTTATGATGATCTGTGACTTTTTTTACTTCTTTATCAATGATCTGGATGAGGGGGTCAAGTGCACCCTCAATAAGTTTGCAGATGACAGCAAACTGGGCAGGAGTGTTGGTCTGCTTGAGGGTAGCAAGATTCTTCAGAGGGATCTGGACAGGCTGGATCGATGGGCCAAGGCCAGTTGTATGAGGTTCAACAAGGTTAAGTGCCTTGTCCTGCACTTGGGTCACAACAACCCCCTGCAGCGCTGAAGGCTGGGGGAAGGGTGGCTGGAAATCTGCCTGGCGGAAAAGGACCTGGGGGTGGTGGTCAACAGCTGGCTGAATGTGAGCTGGCAGTGTGCCCAGGTGACCAACAAAGCTAATAGCATCCTGGCTGGTATCAGAAACAGTGTGGCCAGCAGGACTAGGGAAGTGATCGTCCCACGCATTTGGGAGGCCGCACCTTGAATATTGTGTGCAGTTGTGGGCCCCTCGCCACAAGAATGACATTGAGGTGCTGGAGCAGGTCTAGAGAAGAGCAAAGAAGCTGGTGGAGGGTCAAGAACAAGCCTTATGCGGAATGGCTGAGGGAACCGGGGTTGTTTAGCCTGGAGAAAAGGAGGCTCAGGGGAGGCCTTATCACTCTCTACAAATACCTAAAAGGAGGTTGTAGCGAGGTGGGTGTCAATCTCTTTTCCCAAGTAGCAAATGGCAGGACAAGAAGAAATGGCCTCAAGGTGTGCTGGGAGAGGTTCACTTGGGTTTTAGGAAATTTTTTTTCACTGAAAGGGTTGTCAAGCATTGGAACAGGCTGCCCAGGGAAGTGCTTGGGGCACCATCCCTGGAGGGATTTAAAAGACGTGTAGACGTGGCGCTTAGGGACATGGTTTAGTGGTGGACTTGGCAGTGTTAGGTTAACATTGGACTCGGTAATCTTACAGGTCTTTTCCAACCTAAATGATTCTATGACTCTCTGATTCTACTAGAGAAAAAATGTTCAAAGCATACATTTTAATTAAAGGGATCATATAGAATGAATCAGAATCACTGTGACTGTTTGGAATGCAATGGTATTAAACTGCTGTTTGTGAACACTGCTGGAGACACAGGATGATGGTAAACAAAAACTTCTACAGGCACCAATATTTTATACTCTTTAAGTGCACAGACTGTTTGTTGATGATGTGGTTTTCCTCTGTAGATTCACCATGGAAGGCTACAATATAAATTTGATTGTGGCAGTGGACCTGGGATCGTCTCCGTTCAAAGCATTCAGATTAACGATGGCCAGTGGCATTCAGTATCTCTTGAAGTGGATGGAAATTATGCACAACTTGTTCTGGATCGGGTGCATACTGCATCTGGTATGGCTCCTGGTACGCTTAGGACACTAAACCTAGATAATCACGTGTTTTTTGGTGGTCATATTCGGCAGCAAGGTGCAAGACATGGCAGAAGTCCTCAGGTTAGCAATGGTTTCAGAGGCTGTATGGATTCTGTTGTCCTTAATGGACAAGAGCTCCCCCTAAACAGTAAGCCACGAAATTATGCACACATGGAAGAATCTGTAGATGTGACTCCTGGATGCTTACTGACTACCACAGAAGGTTGTTCAAGCAGCCCATGTCAGAATGGAGGCATCTGCAATGCACTGTCAAATGGAGGTAAGCTGTGCTATATTCTTAGTTTTTAAAACTGCTTTTCCATTTCCCTGCCTTGAAGGACAAAACAGCAGTGTGAGTAATTCTTGCTTTCCCATAGATTTGTAGAAGGCTGGTTGTCTGATGGGAAGGCTATGTCTGCCTGTGTTCTAGACTAAACTCCTTGGGGTATAAAGTAGACAAAGCCCATCAGACAAAGCAGGGATTTGATCTTCAGTGTCAACAGCTGAAGTCTTTCCTCTTAACTGCCTACTTTAGAGTCTTCCTTTAAAAATTCTGAAATCATTGTGACAAGCTTGAGTTTTGTGAGAGAAATGGAAGTTATCCTTCAATCATACTCAAGAAAACCTTACTGTTAGACTTCCCTTCATTTTTCAATAGAAATATTTCTATTTCTTCCCATCCTCTCTTTGAACAAGAAGGTGGACAGGGAAAATTTTGTCTTAAATCCAATAAAGCCACGTGGGCCTTTCAGAAAGACTGTATTTTATTTCAGGTTACTACTGCAAGTGTGCACCTTTGTTTATGGGCACTCACTGTGATGTAAGTGTCAACCCATGTGCGTCCAACCCCTGTCTTTATGGTGGTACTTGCATCCCGGTCAGTGATGATTTCATCTGCCAGTGCCGAGGACAGTACACAGGCCAAAGGTACGTTTGTATGGTTTATTGTAACAATGAACCCCTTAAAGAATAGGCTATAAATGTAACACATTTTCTGTTTTCTTTTTTATCTGTTTCCTACTTACAAGCTCAGATGTTGAAACCCACTGGAGTTAGTTGAAGTTAATGCCAGCCCTTATGTTAGAGCCCTGAATGCCACGCTATATACTCCCTTACAGTTCATGCTTCCCCACTGCCCCCCCCTACACACACACACACTTTTTTTTTTTGCCTTTGCAGGTGCCAGCTGGGCCCATATTGCAAAGATAATCCTTGTAAAAACAGTGGCAAGTGTATTGACAGTTTGGATGGACCTGTGTGTGAATGTGAAGCAGGCTTTCGTGGAGAAAGGTGGGTAGCATTCCACATATATTGAATTTTTAAGAGTATTACTTGAACTTAATAGTTCAAACTGGTTGAAATCTGAAATGTTGAAAACAGCAAATTGACTGGTTGTGTACAGTACGGTGTATATAAAAAACTATTGTGAAAAAGATCACAACAGAGAATACCGATACAAACTAACTCTCATTTCTCTGCTTTCTTTCTGGAAGGTGCCTGACTGATATTGATGAATGCGTAGAAAACCCGTGTCTTAATGGTGCCCTTTGTGAGAATACTTATGGTTCATATCACTGCAATTGTAGCCGAGGATTTGGAGGAAAACACTGCACAGACATTGTTCTTAACAAATACATTTCAACATCTTGGAATATTAGCCTAGCCGAAGTGATTGGGATTATTGTTTTCATCGCAGGAATATTCTTGTTAGTTGGGATTTTTGTTCTTTGCCGCAAAGTGATAAGTAGAAAGAAGAAGCACCAGCCAGAACCTGAAGACAAGCAACTGGGAGCTACAACAGCTTTCTTGCAAAGACCTTATTTTGATGCAAAATTGAATAAGAACATATATTCTGAAATCCCACCACAGGTTCCTGTTCGTCCCATTTCATACACTCCAAGCATTCCAAGCGATTCCAGGAACAATCTTGACAGGAATTCTTTTGAGGGGTCTGCTATCCCTGAGCACCCGGAGTTTAGTACTTTTAACCCAGATTCTGTACATGGTCACCGAAAAGCTGTAGCTGTTTGCAGTGTAGCACCAAATTTGCCACCTCCACCTCCCTCCAACTCTCCTTCAGACAGCGATTCAATACAGAAACCCAGTTGGGATTTTGACTATGACAGTAAGAAACATTCTTGTTTTATTACTTTTCTGTTAAAGGTGTGTGCTGGTACAATTTCAATATGAGTGCAAAGTCTCTGCCTGTGCTTGTTAGGGTAGAAAATGCATTATGACTTTACTGGATTTTGAGTCTGATCAGGCTTCATGCTCTTTCGAATTTTGTAAAGATGTGTAGATTAAATTTTATTGACTCTTTAATCTAGAATGTGTTAATTGTCTCACTTGAAACTTTCTCTTTCAGCTAAAGTAGTAGATCTTGACCCCTGCCTTTCAAAAAAGTCTCTGGATGAGAAGAACTCCAATCCTTACAGTGCTAGAGAAAGCATGTCTGAAGTCCAGTCTCTTAGCTCCTTCCAGTCTGAATCATGTGATGACAATGGTATGCAAAATATTCTGTATTGTCACTTACATTCATTTGTTCTGTCTTTGCATCTATATCTCTTAGTATCAGTAGAAATTACATATATCAAATATATATTAAATAATAGCTTATTTAATATATATCTCTATTTACTTATGTTAATACCCAAATCTGTTAATTTTTTAAAAGTATTTTGCCTATCTTACACCTCATGTTAATTACTTTACCTTAGAATTATATGTATTCATTCTGCTGTTAGAATATTAACAGTGAAAGTGCAGCACAAATGCTCAGATTCTTGTGTTTAAATGGTGTTTAAAAAGTATTCAAATTTGAGAAACTCTTCTAGTTAATTGTTAGTTATCACCTTATACAAGTGAATATAAAAAATGGCCTCTGCACAAATATAACTTTCGCTTTGACATTCAGCTCTCCGTAAAAAGCTTTCTGGTGTTACAGTTTCATTTGTTTCCTTCTCTTTTTCTTGCTGCGACCTCAGCTCCCATATGGATCAGATCAGTTCTGAGTGAGAGCAGAGTTTAAGGGACTGCTTGTAAGTTTGATTACTTTAGTAATGAAGGAAGCTACACAATAAAGGAATTTTGTTATAGTATAACAGTATATCTGGCTTTCACCATGATTAAAATGAATTCATTAAAAAATTCCTACATTGAAAAAAGCCAATATAAAAATAAAAATATTTTGATCACAACTCCAGTCCATCAAAATATAATCGGCATACATGTTTTATTATTTTTAATTTGAAGTATTTTACTTTTTCATTGTGATGACAGACGCTTTTACAGTTGATATGAATGCATCTGTGTATTCAGAAACATTTCAGACTGATTGGACAAAGACACAGTTGTCTCATAACCTAATTCACTAAGTTAAGGTGTTTTGACTCTTATTCCAATTTCTACTTTTGTCTCTGAATGGTAAAAATAATTTGAAATCCCTTTAGCTTAGGAATAAAGAATATTCTGCTTCTCAATGAAGTAGAGTGATTTTTTTCGTAACAGCATGAAAAGAAACATCTCTGTTAATGATTGGTGAAAGTAAAATGGTATGTGTACAGTACTCATCATTTTATCAGTAGATCTGATGTGAACATTCACCTTTTTTTCCTGTTACGTTATGTGTTGTGCGCTACATGCTCTCTCCTCTCCACCCCATACATTTTATACATTCTTACTTGTATTCCTTGTCATGTATTGATTACTCATTAATATATCATTTTAAAAGAAAGAGCTGTAGCATCATAGATATTGTTCCTCCATTCCTTTTTGGTAGGTTCTGAATTTAATAGTTTGAAATTTAATCCTCGAGCTATGTGAACAAATTGCATGTGCTTACCTCATCCTACCCTATAAGAGTAAATCTTTCTCCCTTGCAAAAGTATCTTGGGAAAGGGAAGACATAATAAATACGTTAATTTTGGTTGTTTTTAAATAAGAATATGACAACCTGAATTTCGTGTTCCTACTGTGATACCGCTGTTTGCGCACAACTTAAGTAGATCAGCAACAGAAGTTTTCAGTAGCTATTTTTCATGTTCTAGCATTTTAGTTCATTTCAGTGAAAATGTTTGTCCCTGGTCTTCCATGGGGCGGTGGGGAGGGTGTGGGCAAGCAGAGAAATGTAGTTTGCAGTCTTCAAAGGGGAAGTCTAATGCAATAGTCCTTACTTCACCGAACACAAGCCTTTAGAAAAGCCTAGTTTATTGCTATCTAGATGAAGTATTATGCAAGTGGTATCTTTAGGCAACATGACGCAACTAAAGCAGCTTTGTACTCATCCAGAATTTGCTTCAGTAGTTACAAGTACTTTTCCATTTTATCAAGAATAAAATTCAAGTTTAGAATGTATTTTACATATTATATGCAACTGCTTTCTAGATAGAGAGTAAATGTATGTGTACATGGATAAACTTGCTTTATAAAACAGTAATGAACTGCAATTTCACAGTATTTTTTTTTGTATACCTGTATGCTGTTTAAAATGATACTAACTATAGGTTTGTTTTAATTTGCTCCTTTTATACCTTTTACAAGCTTCCGTAGTGACTGTAATACACCTTGTCAATGCTGTTGTTGACTCGGTGGAAAAAGAAGGTATATACATGTTTTAATATTTATTTACTGCTTTGGCAGAATAATGCACGTTTGTCTTCTAGTAATATAGTCCTAGCTGATGGGAGTTATAAAATACTATTTACTTGGACTTTCTGATTACATTTTAGCAAAGAATACATTTATATTGTATATCTGTTCATATTTTCATTTGTATACTGTAGCTACCCTGTGGAAAAGTTTTAAAGTTGATTTATTGGAGAAATGGATTGGCATAAAAAGATCTTGGTGTGTACTCTCTTCTGAAAATATTCACACTAAAGCTCTTAGCAGAATTGAGACAGCATCAAAGGCAATTACATACACTACTGTAGACGAAAAAGCAGCAGCCCCTGCTTCCTTTTCTTCTCCCACCCGCATCTGTTGGCACCTGGTCCAGATGAGCAGAATGGGAGTAGTCTGTTACCAATACTGACTCCCTTGGTCTTCAGTGCAATCTGTCTCTTCAGCAGAAAAAATTGATTTCTAGTATGCAGTTGAGGTATATAGGCATAGAGATCCCTATCAATTTAAGTAGGTAGTTATGTCGGTATGTATGTTTGGGTGTATATATGTACACACACATATATTTGTTTCCTATTTCTTAATACAGACTAGGATACCCTATCTTTTTATTAAGTCCTACTTAAAATTAAGCTATTTTAAGAACATAAAATTAATTGTAGTACCTAAGATTCTCTTTGGTTTGTTATTTGAAGTACATCCTGTCTAATGTATGCAGACACACAATAAAGTAGACAACTGCAAAGACTTGTAATTACATGAGGGTATTTTGTTAATATGTACCTATAGAACATAGTTTGCAGTGCTAAAAAATTATAATGCACAGTACTTATGAAAGGGAGAATTACAAGACTAGAAGAGGCAAAATCTATCAGGGGAAATATTAAATAACTTATTCAGATTTTCTCTGAGATTTTAATTGGTAGAAACTAAAAATGATAGATACAGTCTTCAATTCAAAGTTGGAAGTATTACTTGAAGGTTCAGTATCACTGTACGATAAATAGAAATATTTCATGCATTGCAGAATATTTGTAGAGAGATTAAAGATTTCCTACTCAGCTACTTCTTAACACTTGAAAGTTTTGACTCCTTTTAATAGGCATTCCTTCTTTCACAGCATCTTATGTAAAGAGTTCTGCTTTTGAGCACCCTCAGGAGGGTGCCAGGTTGAGCAGCAGAGATCCTTGCTCAAGCCTTCCAGCAAGGTCAAGTTCTGGGACACATGGTCTTTTCCTTTAGTCTCCCCAGGTAGTTCTGTCCAACAGGTATCCTGGAAGCATTAACTTTAGCTAGTCTCATCCTAGGACAGTTGTAGGCCTGCATTCTCTGCACTGTTCCTCTGGGAAGGTTGTAGCTCCATGCAAATTGACAATGCCTAGTGCAAGAGGAAATACAGCTGCAGTCTAGCAGATTGACACCTAGAAGGATAGGCACATCAGGTTCTAGTTTGTGTTTCAGTATTTTAGTTAAAGGGTCTTTGCCTCAGAAGAAGAGGACAGGACTGAGATCTCTCCCTTTCTTGGTAAAAGTGCTCTAAATTCTAAGGCTGCAGTCTGCCTATTGGCTTTAGTTTTGTACTCAGTCTCCCTAGAAAAATGAATAATGTCATCTTCTATGTAGAAGGTCAGAACCTTCTCCTGGAGATGTTTTAGTAGTTTTGGATCATAGATAACAGACTGATAATCTCCTTTAGTGTGCACAGTATTTTTCTTAGCTGGGCTAGGCAAGCTTAAAAAAGAAAAAAAAGAAAAACCTCCCTCCAAGAGTCAACTTCTGTCCCTCCAGTCTTCCAAGAATAGATAAAAGTACAAATTCCTAGGTGAAGATTCTGGTATTAGGATAGGCATCACCCATCCTTACAGACCTGAATAGGGAATACAGATTCCTGAAGAGCGAAAGGTTTAAAATTTATCAGATAACACAATGCAGTTCTCTGCTAAGCATGAGTTGTTAGGATTGCTGTTCGAAGGGAGGCAGATCTTCCAGTCTACAGTGTATGGAAACTAGGTACTAAAGAGAGTTCCCATCTTTGCATGAGATGCTTGTAAGTGTAAGTCCTAACAGATGCAGCCTTGTATCGAAAAGAAAGAGGATACAAGGAAAGAAGAAAATCAGACCAGTTCTTGTTACCCTTTTTAGAACTCCTCAAATCTGCTGATGATAGGAGGATTTCAGCAAACTGTAGACTGCAGGTTTTGCCACTACACAGCCACGTCCCAGGTGGGCTGTATGTTAACTTAGTAGCTATTCTGCAGTTCAAATCTAACAAAGGAGGAGCCCAGGAGAAAAAAAAAAACAAATGCCAGCTTTAGCACTGCCACTGCACTGGCATATTTTGCCTACTAAAAATGGGCAAAAGCAGCATGAACATCATAGTGACAGTCATTATTTGTCTGCACATTGGTTCTACTATTTGATTCCTAATTACAGATGTTTTCTCCTTTTTCTTCTCATTCTGCCACCTAAAGAATCTTTTGCTGTTCCTGACCTCAGCAATTCAAGAGGTGACTTCTGCATGCAGTTCATGGATGTTCATCAAAGTATTTCTGTTAATACTTGGCTTTAACCCAGACTTACTATCAGTTGCTTGCTGTGCATTTGTCTGCAGTGATTACTCTTTACTAGATTTACACCTTATTATTTTCTTTTCTGGTGTTTAGATGAGAAAAACAATTATTTTTTAATGAGATTAAGCTTACATCTATCTAGCTTCCAGCAGACCAATACAAACTTACTCGAGGGGAGTTTGAAAGAGAAGATCAAGTTCGGTCACTTATGCATGATTAAGCTTGTTCTTCCTGTTTTGTTCTTGTACTTGAATGTGGAATGTCTTTACTAATAGTCAAAGATTTTTATCAGAGGTGGGGCAGTTACTGTAGAGCTAACAGCATTTTGTGAAATTAACTTTACAATTCAGTTAAGGTGTAAAGTCGCTTTAAATGGTCTGGATGCTTTACCAGTTAGAAATTTCTTTTATGCAAGAAAAGCATGGTTTATATATGCTAAACATATTCCTGAGAAAAACAGGTAGCTGTTATCATCCTAACTGTATTACTCAACAGCAATTGATTAAGAATTTAGCTGCACCAGGGAGGCTGTTGGTTCTTTGCTATCCAGTGAACAATTCTATACCATTATGTATTGTGACAGCATATTTATAGGTGACCTACAGCTCTTCCCATGTTAGGTGAGATGTCTGAGAAAATGTAAAAGTTAAAGTGTGAATGATGCAATATCTAATGCATGGCATAACGTAAAGTTGTGTTGTATTGAATGTCTTTTGTGGAACCAGGGCAAACTGCTCTCTAATTAACAAGTAGTGTCCTACTCACAGTGACTGCATTGTCTTAATACATGTGCTGACTTCTCACTTCAGACTGACTTGAAGACAAGATATTAATACTACTTTTGTTTTTAAAAAATTAACTTTTTAGGTTATCACTGGGATACATCAGACTGGATGCCAAGTGTTCAGTTGCCAGGTATCCAAGAATATCCAAATTACGAAGTGGTTGAGGAGTCAGCTCCCCTCTACACGGATCCAAATGCCATCGATACAGACTACTACCCTGGCGGTTATGACATAGAAAGTGATTTTCCACCTCCACCTGATGACTTCCCTGCACCTGATGAGCTTCCACCATTACCACCAGAATACAGTGACCAGTTTGAGTCAATACAGCCACCCAGAGACATGCCAGCCGTAGGTAGCTTGGGTTCTTCTACAAGAAGCAGGCAGAGATTTAACCTTAATCAGTACCTTCCCCATCACTATCCTGCAGACATGTCAGAACCTCAGACCACAACTAGTGGTGTCAACAGCAGTTACAGAGAACCTTACGCTCCTTACACATTAGGGTACAGTAGAGACTTTGAAGCACCCACTGTAGACAACATGTCCATGTCTGTGTACGCTTCCACAGCTTCATGCTCTGATGTGTCAGCATGCTGTGAAATGGAGTCTGAAGTCATGATGAGTGACTATGAGAGTGGAGATGATGGGCATTTTGAAGATGTGAAAATTCCTCCACTTGATTTCCAGCAACATACAGAAGTCTGACACACTCAACAAAAGTGCCTGGACTCTAACTTTCAAGAGCTTTTTTATTTTTTAATGTTTCCCAGACACAGTGAATGCTTTTGTTTCAGTGAGCTAAACTGGCATGGCAGCATTGGATCATGCAGTTCATTTCACTAAATCAACCTATTTCCACTTTCTGACCTACTGTAATTGGACAGTTCCAAGACTTCCATTGGCTGTGCCATTTCTGAACATCCTTTTTGTACTTACATTGTCTATGTTAAAAAAATCACATACCACTTCGCCATGTTAGCATGATGCATATATTTATATAGTTCTAATGCAATTACTTTTCTCCTACTTTTTGTAAATTTTATGTACAGTTTTGATTTTAATAGTTTCAACTAGATTTTGTAGATATTTTGTGAATTTGTTTTCCACTGAATCTAGAGGTGTTATTGTGCCATTAAAAACTAGCACCCTGAATTATTATAATCAGGGCCTCACTTTATGTATTTCCCCCAAAACTAAGGTTTGACACTTCATTATAAATAAATCAACATATTCACACAATTCCAATTGTACACAGGTTAGGTCTGATATTTTCCTGGGTCAGCTACATGGAAATGTCTTAAATGGGTTGCTGTATTTTAGAACTGTAAGCATTTTTTCCCTTCTTGGAAAGTGTGTTGGGGACCCTCTACCTATCAGTTTAGAACCAAAACCACCATGACACAGTTTTTATAGTGTCTGTATATTTGTGATCCAATGGTCCTGTAAAGGTTTTTACTGAAAATTACCATTAGCCAGTCTTTCTTACTGACAATAAATTATTAATAAAATACTTTAGCTTTGCTCTGTGTATCTCTATTATATAATATACAATTGACAAAGCATTCAGTGCAGCATTTTTAAGTCTGTAGATGTTTTGTACTGTATTAAGTTACTTGCTCCAAGCAACACATTTTCCTCTCCTCAGAAATCAAACTGCAGCTATGTTAGAGATGCTCACTAGATGGCAGTGTGTGTCTACGTAATGGTGTTTAAAAAGTAATCGGGCCAGTATGAATAAAGATTGATGGGTATCAAACTTCAGTAGCCTTCTCACTAGTTTGCATTTTTCTTTAAACATATAATATCAGCTATGTAAATTACTGAGTATTTTTTCTGAAGTCCCAAAAATATATAGAGAAAAAACCACAAGCTCTTTAAGGCAGTTTCCTCCTTTCTTAATTGCCTGAATAGTTATTTGCCTGAGTAGTTGTCCCTTGACTGTACACATCCATGCTGAAATTTCTGTGCCCATTTCTGAGTTTGTGATAGATACAGTGGGGTTTTTATGCAGTTATATTTCAATTACAGTTTCTTGCTTTAAGTTCACACTAGAAGTTTACCCTGAAGAATTCAAGACAGGATACAGTGTACCTGTGTGTTATGCAGCTGCCTTTCTGACTAGAAAAGAACAAAGCCTGTAACAAAGTTCTCTAGCATAAATTTACCCTCATGGTAAGCTAAAAGAATAAGATATGTCTTCTGCCTCTTGCATGAGGGGCACTTTTTAAGTTCAAAACAGGTTTCCTAGGATATTAGTGAATTTTCAATATACCTTGGAATCATTTGAGCTCCACCTCCATTTTTTCCCCTACTGTCTCATAAAATTCTCAGCCACAAGAGCTAAGCCTAATCTTTCCACCATCCATGGACTTGTATGTGGAGTTTTATTTATGCACAGAATGGAACAAATCCCAGCCTACCAGCAGTGTAATGGAAATGGACAGATTACAGAACAGCCAAGCACAGACATTCCTGAGTGTTAACTTGCCCCTATGCAGGTAAAAATCTCAGGATGTACGTAAAAAGACTAAAATCAGCAGGTTTACAGCTAGACTATGTTTTTAAGCTACCGTATTCACCCTTCTAATGCAGAGGCTTTTGTACATTGGGACCAGTGTTAGCATTTTCTTTTTAAATATCCTTTAAAGAATCTTACAGAGCTGTGAGTAAAGGGTATATGCACTCTGTAGCAGTTAGGATCACTGCTTAAGGTCTATCTTGAGCTTTGAAGGTTCAGCTTAGTGGCAGTTCCACTCAAGACTTCTTAAGGTCTGCTTCTCAGGAGGAATGGACCTCAGAAGTCAGCAAGAGGAAGATACTACCCTGACTTGCGTCATTTCTCGCTTGATAAGGACTACTAATAAAGATGAAAGCCTGCTCTACAAATACATTTTCTTGAGGTACTCATTTTCAACAGAAAGGTTTGAAAACATTTTTTCAAAATGAGATGCATGAAGGACAGGAATAATAACATTTAAGTATATTTGTATTCATTGCACTGTGAACGGAAGGCTAATGTAGAACATCATGCTGAAAAGGAACAACCTCTCATTACTCTGCAAAGAGACCCCCAAGTCAGCTTAAGAAAACATTATGTTCAAAATATCAGAACATTTTTATTTTTTTTTATAACTCTTCTTCACAAGAACTGTGCTACCAGGCAACACACAGGTTATACTTCACAGCTGAGAAGGAAGCATAGAAGTAACAGGCAGTTTCAACTCCACAACAGCTTTGCAGCTGGTGAGTAAAGCAAGACCATGTTAAATGCACTCCCTTTGTAGAAGTACCAGGAGCTATTATCACCTAATTCAACTCTAGTAAGTGGTGATTAAACCTGTTTTCCCAGGCAGAGCTACAAAACACAAGACCAAGCTGGTGACATTTGTAAGCCAATTAAAACACCGATATGGCAGAGCATTGCTGTTTGACTCAACAGTAGTCCAACATATTAAAAGCTCTGGCCAGGTGATTTATTTTATGAGCCAAACATTTTAAAAACCAAGTCTGAGGAGAGTCCCTGCACTGCTCAAGGGATAAAAATCTGAATCCATTCAAGCCAAAGTATTAAATCACTCTAACTGCAAGACACAAGACACAAGATCCACCCTTTTACTAGGGGTGGAAAGAGAAGAAGGAATGCACCACCTCCACCTTCAATCTGTAAAGCCCTTGAAGACAGTTGCAGGGATTAGGGCATGCTCTGGCAGGGGTCATGGCTGATACCTGTCAAGCAGACAGAGACCAGTACTGACTAGGCATAGTTCAGTAAGTGCCTAGGATGACTGGACTTTGTATTCACAAGCTCTGTCCAGATCACAGCTCTGCACACTAAACAGCAGCTGCCCTGCCCAGGAGTCAATGCACTTCACAGCAAAGCTCTGCACACGTGCCATGCACAGAAGGCAGACATCCATCCAGGAGGTAGGTGCCTCAGTTTCTTTTCATAGCTCTTGCAAATGTTTAGCATTAAATGGCTTTCAAGCCCACACAAGCCTTCATAAAAATACTAAAAAAGTTGAAGTCTCAATTAAACCAAGTATGCTGAAGCAGACATTGGCAGCATTGCTCATTCTTCCACAGCTGGGGTGGGGGAGAAAAATCAGAGAAGCACAGTGCAATATCTAGTACAGCTGCAAAGCAGGAAAATGAGCTCTTTGCTTTGATCTTAGAGACAAAAGTTTAAGAGAAAGCTTATTAGAATTATTTTCACCTCATACAGGGAAAATAAATTTCTAAACTTGTTGATAATCAAAAGCTTCTTGATTACCAATGCCCAACATCCACTGCCAAATCTAATCCACAGAAGCATTCCAATCATAGCACAAAATTAATAAAAGTTTATTAAAACTTCACACACAAAAGAAGTTAAGCATTTGCAGCAGTCAACTATGAGTCAAGGTTATCAGTAAGAACATTACATTATGACCGTAACTCTAAATGAAACTGCCCTTGTTATCAAAGGTGAGCCATACACCCTTTCTAAACATTTTGCTGCAGATGATAATTTCACAGTTTCTTATTTTCTTACATGTTTTGAGTACAAACCTTCGGTGTGAGGAAAAGCACTGAGAAGCCCAATTAATGATGGTATGACTCATTCACATAATCCCCAGGTACCAATTGGAAAACATGCTAAACAGGATGAATTGCTTTTAGAGTTT
>NW_010110303.1:3093-27190 GCF_000699245.1 Pterocles gutturalis | reverse complement strand
AAAGACTGTGCTGCTGCATCAAAAAGTTTCTGTTTTCTAATTTCACATCTTTTCTAGAAAACTTGAAGTACTGACAGTAATTTATAGCATTAGAGTTCAAGTGCCTCCCACTTAAACAATCAATACCTTGCAATGGCCATACAGATAATAGGAACTTCTGCTTTGAGTTTCACTGGGCAGGAGAAAAGACCTCAACTCACAGAGAGCCTAAAAATATTATTAGCCAATAACTGGAGCTTGTATGTATTGAGCCTTTTTGTTTTAAAGGCAAACACTATTCTGTCCCACTGAAATTTCACATAACTTGCCTCTGAAGACTCAGTGTAGCTGTTCAGAAACATCTAGAAAGCAGAAAAGCTTACTTTGCCTGAGTTAGTTTAGAGGCTTAACGTGTTTAAACCCCCAACCTCAACCACATCTTGAGGTTGATGACCCACCTCAAGAGTTCCTTTTTTTTTTAAGCCATCTAACCCAAGCAACAGGAAAAAGATAAGACAAAAGTTGCACCTTGTGTCCCAAGAAAACAAGAGCATCAAAATGACAACAGGAAAAAAAAATACACACACAAAACCAGAAAAAGAGCCTCCCCCACTCCCTCATCCCCCACAACAAGAACAACTTATCTCAGACCCAGGCACAGAAGCAAAGTGTGAGGAATTTTGAAAATCGGCGGAAGACAGCTACTGAAAGTAGAAGGAAGCTGAGGGAGAGAGAAGTTTTGCTTTAAGTCCAAGGAAGTATATTCTAACAGTTTCAAAGTCTTGTAGTAGGCCATGCCTTAAGTATTTTAGAAACCTGAATTTGTAGCCTACAGGTTTCATCCGATTCAGTGTGGGCTAATTCTTGCTCAGTGTGCAAACTTCTCTAAGAGCTAACTGTGGAACACTTCAGTGTTCCTCAAGTTAAAAGTCCCATCTTCGAAGATAGCAAACCTTTCTGGGCTGCCCTTGACAGCCTTCCTAGGAAAGAAAATAGTTTCCTCTTAACAGGGCTACTAGAATCCATATGTGTCACTGTATTGCTGCTGACTTTCCTATCAGCCACAATTGATAATTTAACATTACGATGAAGTGAGGCAGGTGCCAGTTTAAGCCTCCTCAGTCTCATGGGGACAGCAGTCCATTTCCCCTCCACTTCCTCAGTTCTAGTTCAGGTTAATAAATCCTCTTGCCAAACCCCTGCTACACACTCCACAGCCACTTTGCAGATTAGCAAAAGTCCCTCCCCTCTTAACCCCACAGCAGAAGCACGCAGGAGGTAGGGCTGAACTGATATTCCCAGAAGGCAATGGTATCCACACTTACTGTTAAAGCAAGTGGAGAAAAGGTCTCGCATTAAGGTCCTGACATTCAGCTCAGACTGTACTTGGACTCAGATATTACCGACTCACCCCTCAAACAAGGAAAACGTACCAGTTATGCTGTACTTTAAATGCCACAGATTATTTCCCTATATCTAGAGTGAAGCACGTTATTTTAAGCAGCCCTGATCTTTAGGAGATTTTCTCCCTTTGGCTATAACTAGTCTAATTTCCCTGGGAAAAGGCAGAAATACCTTCGCCCATATTCATATTCAATTTAACCACTCTGACAGAAACTTGTTTAAATCAATACAGTTTAGGATCCTATACAGAAAAGAATGGTCTTCAGTTAAAACACCCACGAGTGTCCAGCTTGGCTGAGCTCTCGCAACAGACTTCGAGTCTTAAGGAAAGCCTGGAAAAAACAAGCTTTACAAACTCTATAGAGAAAGACAGAAAAAAGGATGCTGTAAGTATAGAGGGTATATTGAACAGTTCAGTCCATGTTTAAGGACTAGTGTACAAAGTTGAAAACACCTCATTTCTGTGCTGGGTTTAAGTAGGGTTTGCCATTAAGAACAGCTAAACACGTCAACATCCATTATTAGCCAAACACATACAGAGTCTCAAAGATAATGAGAAAACTTTAATCCCTTGCCATTAAGAAAGTGGAGACTAAACATGATCTTTGCCCCTATCGGTCCAGATCATGAGAACAATTGTGCTTCACTCTTTTTGGAGCAGTTCTGTTAGTCTTGCTTCCCATTAAATAAGAAAGAAAAAGCCTTTTGTTTTACTGAATAAAATCAAGGCTTTTTAGGTATAAACAGAGGCAAAAGGAGATTCACAGTGACTGAGATGAGCAGGACTTCTGGCACCGAGGAACCAGGAAGAACCGAGATCATCTTGACAAAATCTGACCTTACTCACTTCAAGAATGGACCCTCTGGTGAACAGAGCATTTCAGAGTAATTCACAATTAACATCTTCATTGCTCCATGTTTCCAACATACCACTTATTTACCACAAGGTTAACTCTATAGTACTTTACCTCGATAGGCAGGGTATCTATCCCCTCCATAGTTCCCATTTGTGTGGGTATTTCATGAACACCCTCGCAATGTGCAATGTCTTTCAACCTTGTCCCTGGACTCCTCCACAGCATAAAACATCCTGTGAGCCCTTAAGAGTAAAAGCAGCTCTTGAACTTGTCCTTCGCAGTACACAGTACCCAATGAGTACTAATACAGTTGAAGACAGTCTTTAATAAAACAAAATTTTAAAACTTTGTGGGAGCATCAAAAGCCTAAACTTCTTACTGCCATGATCAAAAACATCCAAACAACACAAAACTGAGTAAGCTTTTTAAAGAGAGCTAAGAGAGGCAGCGAAAAGGCAATTCTTAGCATGTAATGCAGATTTTACACAGATGGTAAAAGCTTGCCAATATGACATTTATCTCAACAAGACTTGAAAGTCAAAAAAGAGACTGGCATGGTACAACAGTATAGCACATAGAAGTCTACGAACAATCAGAAGAAATCCTCCAGGAGGCTGAAGTTATAAAAAAAGTGAGGAAACTAAGAAGGAACAAACTCTGGGAAGTATAGTGCAGACTAAAATTATCCAAGAATGCTTGAGGAACAATTTGCAGACATCAAGAACTAAAGTTTATTTTTAAACACATGAAAAGCAGAAAGTTCTGCCAGAGAATCTATAAATATAGAACTAGCGGGAGATCAAGGTGTAACAGGAACCTTGGAGAATTCAAGACTAGCAGATGTTTTCCCCGCTGCATCTGTGTCCACTGTGGGAAAAGCTGAAATATTTCCCTGCTTTCAAATGTCTTAACATGAAAATCACACAATAAAAGTATATTAATGGATGAGAACAAACGAAATCAAATACAACATGTCACTGACCCAACACTGCTCAAGCATTTCAGGATCAGAGGCCCATGGTATCTGCCAAAACTGCCTGAGCACCACGAGACTGGCCCCTGACAAAGGCAGGATACTGAGCAAGATGACTCAGGTACCAGGTTTCCATGGATGCAGCATTTAAGAACAGACACAAATACTAATACCAGAAGCTGCAGCAAACAGGTAAATTGAGACTGTCAAACTGGACAATCTGGTCCGCTGCTTGTAAAATGAGCTCTAAATCAAATCATAGTGCCAGCCTGGCCATTTGCAGATTCTCTGTACGATCCTTTCATGTTTTCTTTGTTTCTACACATAAGAGACGAAAGAGCATCTGCCATCATGACCATTATCAGAAATGTTCACCCAAACAGCTCGGTCTTATCTAACGTAAAAACAGATCTCACATGGACACACTGACATTAGGAGGGTAGTCAGCATCACGGGAGAAAAACTGCACATTTCTGCTTTCATTCAGATAGGCATGGAACAGGGACAAAAATTCAGGTTCAGGTAAAAATATTAGGTTAGAATTACTACCCAGAGATAACCAGAGGAGTACTTCCTGAACAACAGATTTATACAGCAGCCAGCTCTGACTCTGAAAGTGAAAAATGGGGAGAGAAAAAAAAAAAAAAAGTCAGAGGTCTTTATGTAAAGCAAAAGTTTTTACCAAGATCTCCCACAAAAAGAACAACTGGTTTAGCTGTTTGGAGCACTGAATAAAGGTGTAGAACAGAGCTGTACTGGTGCCTTCTTTTTTTTTTTTTTTTTGTTGTGTGAATTATTTCAGTTCTGTTCCTTCACAGTTTTGTTAAATAAAAGAAATGAGGTGCTGTCCTTTCAAGATGAACTAAAGGTTCACTTGACCCAAGGGTGTTTTGGGTTTGTTGTTTGTTTTTTCATTTCAGCAAGATACAGCTTTCATACAGCTGCACTGAATGAAGTTTTCAGTTTGGTGTCTGAACCAGAGAGAAGTTATTTTTACTGCCCTGTTTCTGAAATTGCTTTTCATCTCTGTTCCTATATGGCAATACTGTCAGCTGTGTCCTACAATGATGTTCCTTCTACACTCTTCTAAGGCAACATGACACTGAAGAAATGTTATTTCCTCCACTAGAATCAAAGCTTTGCAGAAACCATGGCTACAGAAACTCTCTTGCATAGTTTTGTCAATATCTTAATTTGCAGTTTCAAGTCTTCAATCAAGTCACTGGTAGAAAAATATTAGTTGCAATTTAAAACCTCTGTTACTATTTCAGGTATTAGCTCAATTTTTCAAGGGTTCAGTTCTCATTGCAACACCTACCATACACACTCCTGGAGCAGCCAGTGTCTGGAAGCAGCACTCACTGCTGGCCCATCACTTCCTTCCCAACCATTTCTCTTTATGAGACTAAACAATACCTCTGCTCACATTTCTCTCCTCTAAAAGTCAAGTTCTGTCTCTCATTAAGGTGCTGCACTTCTCTACCTCGAGGCTTTTTTCCAGTGTACATCCCAGCAGGAGCTCAGCACACTGGCGAAGCCAGTGACCTGACATTGCAGCAAAACAGATGTCTGACATTCCCTCCGTCTTCTTTCTCTCTTTCCTTCTGCCCTTCACTCTGGTCAATGCTGCTGCCCCTAACATAGCTGTAGACCTTGCAGGTAGCAAGCAGAGCCATGTCCCAGAGTTCACACTTCCTTCCATTCAGCAGCAGCTCAGGAACCTGTTTAACCAGTGCTGCCTACATGGCAAACTTGAAAGCCAGAAGCTCTTCTAGATATCACAATGGGCCGCTGTTAACTGTTACAAGCAAGACGAGAGGGTTTGCAAAGCACTGCATGCATTATCAAGCAAAATTCATACGTTCAAAGCAATGAAACTGAGTGTTCAGAAATGCAGTAGCAGCTCCTGAGCTATAAGACATATAATAAGTTTCTTGCAGGTGAGAAACAGGGTTTTTTTGGTACAGGATTTGGATTACTGCTACTGATATCAAGGAACAAGAATCAGCATACCACTGCTATGCTGCTTATTAAGAAGCCAGAGAACTACAAGGAACCCTTGAACTGACCTTCAGCTGGTGCAAATGGCACACCAGCCTGTATTAGTGAAACCAGATGTTATACAGCAAGATTGTCATGGTTGCCTGGTGTACAAATTAGCAACGAAAACTCTTGCCTGGGGAAAACACATGAAGACTTAAAACAAAAGTAATGCGAGAGGTGCAGTCACAGCCAAAACACTGGGTGTGACACTGAATGACACTGGACAAAAGAAAGACACCCAAGGGACCACTGTGTTTCAGGCCCTAGGATGACATCAGACTGCACAGCTGAAAACTCATCACCCAGCACTGCACGTATATGGTCTGACACACCTACAGCAATGCTACTTTTATGGTTGTTTATACTAACAAAGCAGCATGAAAGTAAGGGAACTGCAGCCTGAAGCCAATTTGTAAATATTGTCTGAATCATCTAAAAAGTATTTCTTGATAGCTAGAATTAAAATATAAGTGGATTTCAGAATAACTGCAACTTCTCCTTCAACTTATGATCACACCATCAGACTATTTCCTTGTGTTTGAAGTATCAGTTCAAAGATGTCTCTATTCTGGCTTTACTACCAATTTAGGAACTTGTCTGGCTGAGCTATCAGCCTCTCAGGAGGGAAATTGAAGGAGTTGCAACCCACCTTTCTGTCTACATAGCTCAGTTCTTTGCAGGATTCCCATTTACCACACAACTCCAGCAAGACACAAAGCCCTTTTGCAGCTCACCTCTGCTGGACGAGTTACCCCCAGCAAACCTCCTCCCCCTTACCTGTTTCCAAATGAAGGCTTCAGCCTTCCCCACACCTGTGTCTCACTGACTTAACACAGCCCTCAGGTGCAGCCCAGGGCACTGAGGACACCCACTCTTATTAACATCTTCATACCAACATACAAAGCTTTAGGGAAGCAATAAGTTTTCAGCAGGGATCTGAAGAAAGTCTACATGACCATGCAGGTAGGATGGGAAACAAAGGCAAACAGAATTTCAGAGTTTTGTGGCTTCAATTACAAAGATTTAAAAGGAAAGATGTGCACAAGCAGCTCAGAAGCACAGAAAACTGTAAACTGAAAGTGTAGTTCTCTTCTTTATTACTCATCTGAACAGACAGAAGTTGATGTCAGAGTGGGACAGATTAATTCCCTCCCAAGCACAGGTGCTGCAGCTTGCCTAAAGCCTCTACGTGCTTCCTTCAACCACAACCCACTGTGCAAATTCCCACTCCGGCTAATCTCCAGGTTGAACACATCCTTCTTGCCACTGTGTATTTGCAGTCTTCACAGAACACTAAGCAACACCACAGTACATCCTTAAAGAATTATCCTTTCCCCCTGGGTAAATCCCCTTGTTATGCTCATACAGCTTGTTAAAGAAATTATCTTCCTGTATTTACTTCCTATAAACTTATGTCAACAATAACAGCATTTTTCAATTTACACATCTGTTTATGTAGAGTTCTCTTTCTTAAACAGATTACCTTCACCCTTGTTTACTCATCACCATATATACTGACTTTTAGAATCAGGTTGAAAGTTCACTATTTTCCAGTTCTGTCAGACAACAAACAAACCTCAAATCTTAACATCAACTCTCTTGTGCCTGATTCAGCTTCTGAAACATACAGTTCATTGGTTCTAACAACACATTTTCTTTCACAGCAGATATGTTGTAGAGTTCCACATGACACCAAATGCAGAACAGTTTTCCTGAAATGACAATCTAATAGCTGTAAAAAACATAGTATTTGTACAGTACGTTGTCTGAAGTGGTTGCTTCATTCTGAAGACAAAATATTACATGAAATATTTCTAGGTTGTTTTTTTTCTCACCATAAGTATATATTTTTGTGCATGATGCCATTTCTTTGGTCTGTAATAGCTGCTTTGTCCATTTTGTTTTTTAAACACACTGCATTGCTCAATGAGAGGTGAAAGGCATCTCAGGGTTTCAGCAGCTCTTTGCTGTAATTGCTACTACTCTGTACCATCATGAAGGATATCCGCTTACTGCACTGTAATAGCACCCTTAAGGGTGCACAAAAAAAATACATATTTAGAGAGAGAGAGAGATAAAATTACCTTGAAAAGCAAATACAAAGATGGAGTTGGAGGAAAGGCTACAGTAATACCAGATAGTCCACTAAGAAGAAAGTTAAATCAATAGAGAAAGACAGAAAATTGGGGCAATATTTCTGGAGGACCAACTCTTGATAACATGTAGTTTCAAAAGACAACTACATCAAGGAGGAAAAAACATTATTTTCTTAAACTTTTGGCTATTATGTAACTTCTTTACAGTTAAATTGTGCCCAACAGTATTTGTCTATAAGAAAGGATACAGAGCTCTATGCTAGGAGAGCACCTTGACAGTCTCACATGATAGAGAGATGCTACATTTTCAATGATGCCTCAAAGCCACTAAGAAAATCCAGTAACTAACAAAAAAACCAAACCAAAAAAAAAAACACCCAAAAAAATACCACCAAACCCAAAAGACAAATACAGCTCTGGATGTAGCCAGAAGGTGCAATCAAGCACATGTGGGACCTCCTGCCACCAAACATACTCGGTGCATACACTAGAGATCCACAGTCAGTCCCAGGCAGCACAGACTGGCTCTGCTGCCCTTTCCCTTGCTGCCAACTGCAAATCCAACTCCCCACCTCTCTGCTGCCTTGTGCTTGTACAGCCTTCAGCATTACAACAAACCAAACCAAGGAGTTCACGTGAGACAGCAGCTGAACTTACCAATAAAAAGCAAGTACTCCATTTCCCAAGCCAGGTTGCTACTTACCTGCAGAGGGATAGAAAGGGCTAAAAGAACAAGGGTGTCTAGAGGGCAAAAAGTAAATTTCTATTTTTCCTTGTGAAGAACATAATTGTCTTTGTGGCACTCTCTAAACCAGTGAGGCATTACTATCACCCTGTAACCCACAAAGTTTTTGGAAGTGTTTTCCTACCTTTCACAGGTTTCTCTTCTCCGCCTTACATCTACCTTATTTCAAACACTCCCTCTTCCTTCTAAGTTATAACTAATGAGAGGTCTTTGTTACATTCTTCTGCTGTGGAAGAAGATATCCTTCTCCTCCTCAAACATTACATCTGCAGATCATCAGTTGCTTCACCACAATAAAATCTGATTTTACCTGCACTCTTTGCAAACTGTCCTGTGACATGAGGCTCCATTAACACAGAAACTTAGCTTAGTAAGGCACTCTACACAAATAGCTTGGATGCCTCCCACAGCCTTCATTCCTCCCAGCATACAGACAGGTCCCTCCACACCTCTTCCTTCCTCTCCAGGCTCCTTCCACTCCTGCTCATGCCTGTTTAGCCCTTCTCTTTAGACATGCAGATCCCCCACCTGGGCAGCAATTACAATAATGTCAGCCTCACAGGATTCAGGCTTGTATTTGCTGTATTTGACACCTCCCACAGGGGAGCACCTGATGTGAATACCCTTCCCTCCCAAGTCTCACTGCCACTCTGCTACCTAGACATTAATCCATCTCATTGCAAATTCACACTGACTTTTGTCTTCTTTGCAGAGAGCTACAAATTCTGGAAGGTATCAGAAGGAACTCTGTGTTTTACAAGGTAAATTAAATAGTATAATGTTTTATAAATATTTATGATTTTTTTTCAGAGAGACAATTATTATGGAGCAAGTGTATTCAGAGGACAAAACCTTATTTCCTTGATATCAGGATTAAAAAAATAAAGTGATACAAGTTATTTGTCTTTATGGACTCATAACTACAAGCTGCCATTCATAAATGTTAAGACTGCATTTGTTCTGCAAGCAGAAAATATAAGCGTACCAGTGTATTCCATTTAATAATATACCTATGACCTCAAAATATTCATGTTAACACGTAGCCTGTAACAGCATACAGCGTATTACACAAAGAGCAATTTAAGAGAAGCATACAAACAACTTTTCCAACAGAAACAGTGTTTCTTCTAGTACATGTCACAATAAGGTTAAGGCTTAGTTTAAAGCTTGTTCTTACACATTCTGTTGTGCATATTGATGTAAGCTTTAAGGTTCATCTGGTGTACTTTAAAATTTCCTCCAGGGCTCTGGAGGAAAATACAAGGCTAAAAACATACAGGGTAATAAGAGGTGGAAAATTCCTGTCTTAGTGATTAAATATATATTTATACTAGGTCCATCTCCTTGATTTTGCTGTTTACTTGGGCTTAAGGAGTGAAGTCTATTTTCTTTATTCATCCACTTATTTTTCTTCTTCTTTTTCCCACCCTCGTGACTCAAGAAATGCCTAAATACAATAGCTGTCCAGAGTTAGATGCATAAATATCTCTGGTTTTTAAACTGTCTATCTCTCACACAACACAGGATTTTTTTTCCAACTCAGCTATCTACCTCTTTGTTTTTCAGTTCTCAGGATGCAACAGGGGCTTTAGAGGAAAGGGTTGCAAGATGCATGTTCCCAGTCCATATGCCATCTATCTAAATTCCATTTGAAAAATCCTTCATTCTAGTCAAAACCAGGACGTAACTAGCCTACTGAGGAAGAGCCATAACAAGGTTCTCACACTGGTAACAAGAACATTTCATTGCTAATAAAGCCATGAGTCTTCACACAGAATATTAACTGTTTCATTACTTCATTTGCTATTAGCAAAAGCGACAGGACAGGTGTTAGGAATAATATGGCAGAAAAGGCAGAAAGATCAAAGAGAACATGACACCTATCCAGGACTTATCATTCCTCTTCCACCTCACTGCACTACTTCCCTTGCAATATTGACATCAGTACAACTGACCTCCTAATAGACCCATACCAGGCTCTCTGAGACCTTTGCTGCCCAAGCAGATGCTACTCCTTGCAGCATGACAGGAATTGCACATTTCTGAGAGCAGATCCACTGCCTTTCCCACCCAGAAGTAGTGTCCACAGAAAAGTCACCTTAAAGTCTAGTCACCTAAGTCATGTTACTTTTGGGTTTTTTTTGTACCTGCTTTTATTGATCATAGCTTTATGCAGGTATGTAAAGCTCATTAGAACACAGCAGGAACATATACCACAGTTGGCAAGCTTGAAGATGTTGCAGTAAACAGAAATGAGTAAAAGAAAAATGGATGAAAGAGCTGGATCTTGTCCAGCCAGTGACAAATAAGTTTTTGTTAAGTTATTGATCACTATCTTTTCTATATTAATTTGAAAAGAGTCTTTGTCTCTCCAAAAATTACTATATGTCAAAGTGATTTCAAATGGAAAGAGAATACACATGATAAAAAGACAGGCCACATGTGAGAAAAAAGTTTTTCCAGGTTTTTCAACCTGCCATTCCAGACAGACTCCAGACAAGCAGAAAGGATCTTAAAAAGAGAACTTACCTTGCTTGGGCTACTTCTGTTCATCAACTCCATACAGGGAAATGAGAAGACTCAAGCAAAACTGCCAGGCTCTGGCAACTAGATTTTCCACAGGAACAGACCTTCCCCACAAACACAATAAGCAAAGCATCTGGAAAATACAGTTTCTCTGTTTTCACCCAAGATTTAACTTGTCTCTTAAGAGCAAAACATGAACTGCTTACGAAATCTTGACACTGAAGATTTTGTGAGCACTCAGATCTCCTTACCTAGAATGGGGATACTAAATTTTGCTTCACTGTGAGCTCTGAGCCACCTATCATAGTGAGGATCCAGTTGTGGAGTTCAGGGTCTTGCAGAGCCCTCATGCAATCCCACAGCTCCCTGATGCAGCCCCATAAACACAATTTTCCCCATAACCAGGGGAAGATGCCAGGCTTTACACTGACCTGGCAGTGCAGGTCAAGATTGTCTGTGCTGCAGCCTCAGCTGGTTGTAGCTTGGTTTAACAGTTGGTGCAGCCCGTCAGTAACTGTTGCCTCACTGTTTTGGTTTGAGCATCAGGAATGCTCTGTGTGGTAATGGCCCGACAGCCCAGCAGACTCCAAGACCCAGAAGGAAGTAATTCGCTGCATCCCACCTCAGACTTTTCTTCAAGACAATGAACTTGAAACAAAGAGGATTTGTTTTGACACCCCCAACCCTCTCGTCTTCAGACTTCCTGGTGCCATGAACTGTAGGACACAGAGCGGCATCAGCATCGAAAGGATGAACACAGCACACAGAAAAGGGGCTGATATTGGTAACTTTTCTAGCGTAACAGTTGTTATTAGTGAGACCTCTCTGACTTGACATAGTCAGAGTTCACCATTATTCTGGTAATACTATTATTACTGAATTAATAATATCCTTGTTGTATTTTGACTAGGTTGTTAATATTTTGATCAGGAGAGCAATAAATTCTTGGCTCCATGTATATGCAATGTTCTTTTTTTTCCCCATAGCAGGATTTAGAGTCTAACATCCAAAATGTGTTTTCAAATCTCATTTACTAGTCTTTACACACTATATTACACTCAATATACTGTACTCACTTCTCACCCCCAATGTCACAGTCAAAGAAGATTTGTGTTGTTGGGTCTCCAAAGGGACAGTTCTGAAGCCATGGCTGCCCTTTGAGGATTATACAGAAAAAAAAAAGGTGAGTCACCCTTGAAAAGTCTCCATAACCAATATTTTTAAAAACCTCAGAAGGGAAGGAAAGGAAGGGTAAACAGTTTCCAATTTTGGAAGTAAAGAACAAGACAGTAGTAAAGCTAAAAAGTGGGTAAATTCACCTGTTGTAGAGAAGAAACAGGTAAATCCTGAAATAAGGGGATATATTTAAGAAAAATTGAAAAGAAAATATTTCGGTCTTTTCAAACCAAATTAAATTACCATGAGCATATCAACGACAAGAAGCAGATGAGGACAGGAGGCAAAAAAAGTAGGAAAAACCAAGAAATCAAACAGATTACATATAGTAGGAAGAAGAGCAGAAGTCAGCAGCAGAAAACAAGATAGCATACGCATGGTGGAATGAAATGTACTCTAAGAAAGCCAGCACAGGAAAAATAGAAGTAGGTGCCACCTTTTGCTTTGAAACACTGGTCCCCATACTGATTAATCCATTTCTAGTGCATCAAGTAAGAAGCTCAGCCTGCACAATCTCACCTCTTCTCACCTACTTTCCCACAATAACTCACCTTACCCAGGTCTCCAACAAACACCAGGCTCCACACCCTGCTCTGCACAACTCTGGAGTTCCCTTCCGCTGACTAGTCTAGCTATACGTAAAAAACTTGGTTGCACAGTGCGTTCTTTTCCATTAAGTTCAGAGTGGAATTGGGAGAAAACAAACATACACAACACAGTAAAAATCCCTTCCTCCCCCCAGCCTTCTGTATTACCAATTTCAGACAGTATGTTATGTACTCCCTATAATTTTTTTTCAAACAGACTGGAATTATGTATTATCATCTTCATTAAAAATTTTGATTCCGCTACACTGAAGTTCATGTGCTTCAGTGACAACACATTTTCTGGGCTGCTTCCTCCAACTTGTCTCTGAAATAAGCCAGTTGTGCAACTAAAGCACACAATGCATGCTCGTTAAAGGCAATGACACATACATACCAGACATAGTCATGCAAATTCAGGTTAATCTGAACAAAGTCACACAGAGAAGAAATGTTAAACAGATGGTGACTCAATGAAGAAAAACTGACTTTTTTTTTTTTTTTTCCAGTGTGGAATTTCATCAGCAAGCATTAGAAAATACCTAACAGTACTGGAAAAATATTCTCATGAAAGGTATTTTCATTTGAACAAATCACATTATAGATGATGAAAACCTGCAACATCAACTGTGCTTAATTTTCTGCTACTCTCAATATACCTGTAATCACGTAAAAGGCATTCATCAGCTAAATAAGGGTACCCAACTGTGCTGAGGATTTATGAGTCACTCTTTCAAACTACTATTTTATTTCCACTGCTTTTTTGTTGACTCCTTAAAAAACTCTAAATATCACAGGATCTGGCAGTCCCTACACTAAGGTAGCTCAGTGATACGTAGTGAACTTTCTTAGTGATTCCTGAGGCATTAGTAGCACTGACAAAAAGATTACTAACAGTGCATAAGACAAATGCACAGTGAACTAAGCCTGACACTTGCTTTAGCTGGACACCACAGGGCTATACCAAATTAAGGTGTGTTCATAAATAAGAGAAAAATCTCAGCCCCTAACTTAGTGAGCATTGTTGTATCTTAGCAAGAATATACACGAAAAAATAGGTACCTTAAATTAGTAATAACTTATTTCAGCGGGTCAATCAATAAGAGAAAAAAAGAATATTTTTACTAACTATGGATCTTCTCTCTATACCGACAGTTACTTTTCTCTATACTGACAGTTACAGGTAATTATAACAGATTACATTTTTTGTTTATTTTCTTATCTGGGATACTTTTTGACAGCTAAATAGAACTCATCATAAAGAACACGCTGATCTCAAGTAATACAACTGAGACCAGGGCCTGAACGACCAACTCTGAAAAGAATCAAAGCAAGAGATACAAACAAACAACTCAGCTTGCATGCCAGGAGGGCAGGTTCTTCATAAGTAATGAAACTGTATGTCAGGCACAATGATGGATGTATTTCTGTATGGTAGGTCAACCTGTCAACCCATTTTCTCATGTAAGAAAAAACACACAGCACCTGAAACCTGACAGACAAAAATAGAAGGACTGCTTAATAACACTGAGAGAAGTGCATAGAGACTATACACAAATATGTACAAAACTATTGTGAAAGAATTTAACACTGTGATTCAAACAAAATAACCTTTCTCAAACTGCTGTCAGAAAGAAGCCCCAACCAAAATAAAAACACACAAATCCCCACACCTTGTGCTAGCAAGTTTTGTAACATTTATTTAGTTTTGCTTTATTCACCAGCCAGATTTTTACCTTCTGTATTTTGGGTAATTTCCTCAAGACACATCATCAAAAAAGGTAATCTAGTTGACCAAAACTAGCCAATAATACTAAGCAATTCTGCCAAAAAGAGGTAATGTGCTCAAATTATTCCACACCATTTAAAGAGTGAAAAAACTTCAGGTTTTGCTTTCAGATGACTTTTTCTCCCATAAAAATCACAAGACTTATTTAGTTACACTGAAGTAGCTGCAAATTCAATTGTTTCAACTAAAACATTTTAAGTAGTATTTTAAGTAGTATTAGATCTGACTTCTTTATTAGTCAGATGTGAGATAGTTGTTCACAAAAAATGATTTTAAGTGGATTCAGTCCACAAGAAAATTGCTAGGTCACTAGATATGTAGAAGAAAATCTCTCTACAGACCAGTTAAAAATAGTAATAACTCTACCACTCACACACGCTAGCTGTAACCTTGAGTTACACTCAAAGATGAAAGGGTAAGCCATTTTCCACCTCCATTACTTTCGCATTGTGTCAGCTGAATTTGATAAAAAATGCTAATAAAAGGGTTTTTTTTTTCTTTGAACATTGCTTTGATCCATTAACTAGATGAAAAACTCATTAATTTCATATAAAGCACTGATTGGCGAACACATCAAATAACTTAGATAGAACAAACATAAGGAAAATAAGTCTTTTTAGAGGATGATATGTTTATATGATGTCACAGCTACTAGCGTTTAGAATAAGGCTCAGTGTTTAATACCACTGCAACATTATTACGCATTTGCCCCTTTTGTTTGATGCTATATTATTAAAAAATACATAACAAGAAAGGAGATTTCTAAAGTTGAATTAACAGCTCTACAGTTTCCTCATCTCTTACACAAAGAATTAATACAACCTCCAGTCACTGGCATTTACCTCTTACCTGTAGTGCTACAGACCAGCTCCTCACATATAAATAAGGAAATATCACAGAAATCAGAGTCAAATGTTGGTCACCCATTTTCACCAACAAAATTGCAAGTTTGTTCAAAAAAAAAATCCAAAGGATGTGTGCGCCTCTCTAAGAAATCACAGTGACATAAAGATAGCTAAACTCTGCTACAAAATTCTAAAGAAAAAGAGCTTCTCTGAAACCAGTCACAACAGTAACCTTAGTACTAATTCAGGCAACTTCCATAAAGTCAATGCACTGTATCACAGCCACAGCATTTATTAAAGGTCCCAGACCACACAAAAACATATGACAAATTTATGCACTGGTTTACTATCATTAAATATGAAAATTAGCCTAAAAGTAATACATTCTTTCATAAAGGAGATGAAAGCTATCTGGAAAGTTGTACAAATCTTATCTATAGCAGAATATTTCAACTTTAGAGGACAACATACATCAGACTTTGTAGCAAATCTCTGCTGAAACTAATTAGTCATGTTAACAAAGTAGCTGTACATATAAACAACATAATTGAAATTGATGGTACTAAAAATTGCTGGCTAATGTAGAACTTTAACTAGCACAGATGACTTGTAAATGCAATCTCTGCTCTTTCATGTTTAGGTTATTGCTGCAGAAGTTTTTGTAGCTAAAGTCCCAAAAGGTAAAAACTTAGATATGATGAAACTGATAACACAAAGCTGATCAAACACTTCATCCAGTATATATTCCCCCATACAAACTACTGAAACAATCTTGAGCCTCCAAGTCACATCATCTTCCTTGAAAAGATGATGAATACTATGTACAATAAATCTTTGATTAGCTTGGCAAGATGAAAATAGATACATTACAAGTGAACATAACCTAATAAAGCTGCTAACACATACTATGACTACACAAGAAACCAGAATTGTTGATATTATAAATGTTAGGAACCTGCATGCAGGTGCAAAACTCAGCTGTGACTAATCTACCCTCATGAGCAAACCAGGTGGGCCTCCTTAACTTCAACAAGCTGGTTGTAAAACATCTTAACAAAATGGGGTAGAAAGACTAACAGGCTTCTGAAAATGGGAAGCTTTAAGACAATCTGGTATCAACCAGTTCAAAGTGCTTGCGGGGTAATGGAGAAGATCATGTTAGTGATGTTCATCAATTAGTGAGAAAAATCTCTGTCGGATTCGTTCTGTCTCAATGCATGGTACCAGAAGTAGAACAAACATTAGAAAAGAGTGTAATTGAAAGAAAAGTATAATTAAAAGCCACAACAAAACTGAAATTTTTGAGGAAGGTGAAGACCACCAGGGAACATTCAAACTGTTGCATTGTCTCTGAGAGCAGCCAATGTCAAGGGAAAAAGCTCAAGTAAAAGGAAGATTTATTGCTTACAATTTTCTCTTTTACAGTGCTTGATGTATTGAATATTGTGTTCAATAAATATTAGGACTTTTCAGAATGAATACTTACTTGATATTGTCTGCATAGCAGTAGGAAAAGGTACTGTGAAATCAATTTTAAAGAAAAGGGCCTCAGTGCAAGGACACGGTAAACGGAGCATCTGGGCAGCAGGTCAGAGGTACACATTTGTGCAGGTCTTCTCCCTGTCTTTGCACCACATCCACATGAGCAGAGGTCTAGAGGGGAGGAAGAAAATGCCTAAGCACTTTCTCATGCTTTCTAGAGAATTTTATTCTCCTGAGTTCTTAAATTTGGTACTACTAACCAGTTCATGGTGACCTATGTAATATAATTATTACAAATGGCAGTTATCAGCAGTTATTTCATTAAACTGGCCAAAACATGATTTTTTTCAATTGATTTCTCTGTCTTCACTGATGAGTCTAGTGAGGTGGCTGTTGCTGTGCTTGAAGGAAATGGAGTGGCATAGGAATTGTAACATGATGGAGAATGGGATTTGTCATACACACGTGCCTATTTTGGTCCTTCTAAATATAGAAGAAGCTGAATTCAGGAGCTCCATTGTGACCACAAGTGCTAAAGTACATATGTGCTAAATAAGTCAACTAGGGCAAAAGGGAAATTACTGAAAGAGGAAAATAAAATAGACATGGGGTTAGAATTAGGAAGGAGATATTTACTTACAGATCCTTGCTGATAATTTGACTGGAGCTGCTAAGGGTTGGCTAAGATTCTGCATCTGCAGGGAATTCTTCTAGGCCAGAAAAGAGAGGATGTTGTGGACTCATCTGCCAAAGTGGACTTGACCAGAAGTTTGCTCTAGAAGTTTGCTTTCTATGGGATTGACTCATTTCTGGGCATGAGAAATTCAGACAAATTTGCTGACAAATTCCACTTACATAAGACCGAAGTGCAGGACTTTCCCTTTACATGGTTATATCATAACTGTACCACAGGTTTCATTCTGGCCATCATCTTGTCAAATAATTTGAATGTGTTGGTTTTGCTTGCCACTCTAAGAATAAAGGAGAGCATCAAAACATGAAAATGATGAAGGAAGGTGTCCATTTGTCCTTACGTATCAGGTTAAGTTCCAACAGTAGACAATGTGGCAGCAGTACATATTCCTTTTAGAAGTACAAGTACCTAGGGGTCACGATAATCTGCTCAGACTGTGTAGTTTAGCAGACTTTCCTGATACTGCTGTGATTTGATAACATTAAAAACCAATGCAATTCATACATTGGGAACTAGACATAAAGCTTGCCATAATCTCCTTGTTCTGATGTCAGTAGATATCATCAATAGTTTGATTATATTAATCTTAATGATTTGAATCTTCAAAGTTGCTTATGATCAGCCCACTAATTATTTAATAAATGTGCAAATGAATTATTTAACAGGATGACCATGTCCACCTCAATTTTCTTAAAACCACTCATTCCTATGAAAAAATTTTAAACATGCAAAGCTGTTACTGTTACCATCAACCTGCCAAGTAATTCTAGGTTCAAATTAGCTAACAGCTGTTAGTTTTTCAAGCTTATTACTCAACAAGTTAGTACACAGTAGAATAAATACCCCTTGTATGTTCGGGGGTTTTAATTTTTTTTTTAATCTCAGAAGATACGAGGCAGTCTGAACCTTCATCTGTTAAGTTATTACAAGAAGGAAAATAAAGCTTTTTGCAGTTTGTTATCCAGCTCAGCTAAGCATTTGACTAGAATACATGTGCTGTGATGTCATAATTTCACAATTGATGCATATGTATATGCAATACAGGTTAACTATGTCTTTCTTGTGAAAATGAACCTGTCAAAAGCTTCTGGGCAGAATGATCTCCCTCTCTCAATGTACTGGACACATTCCAGGGACAGTGCACAGCTAAGAAGTTCTATAAGGCACTGAATGAATTCCCCAAGCAGAGCTGCCTCAGCCTTTGATGAAATAATACACTGTCTACCTCTGCTGGACAGTGCCATTGCTTCACAACTCCTAGTGGATGAAAGAAAGACTACACTTTACCCACGGTTGCCTTGGCCCAGCTTACAGAGGCCCATGGTGCCTTTTGAGCTTCAGCTGTGACCGTGAACCACAGTGGCTAAGTGCAGGTTAGCTAGCCACTTCTATAAGGTGAGGGTGGTGAGGCACTGGAACAGGTTGCCCAGGGAAGCTGTGGATGCCCCATCCCTGGAGGTGTTCAAGGCCAGGCTGGATGAGGCTTTGAGCAACCTGGTCTAGTGGAGGGTGTCCCTGCCCATGGCAGGGGGCTTGGAAATAGACAATCTTTCAGGCCCCTTCCAATCCAAAGCATTCTATGATTGTATGAGAACAGCACCAAATCCATAATCTTTAGTCACATCATAGTCCTTGTTCTGCCCGCAGCCTCTTTGATGTTAATAAATTCACACACATACTAAGCACCAATTTGAGATACACTGAATCAATAGCTTGTCAAAATAAGCTGTTAGCAGTCACGGTCACTCAGCCCATTTCACAAACAGCTCTTTATAACAACACAGCAATATAGGATATGTAGGACTGGTTTGTGTGGACCAAAAGAAAAGGGTGCATGTGGAAAGGTACTGCCCAGCCTGTTGTGAAATTGCCCTAGACAAGGCCTACAGCATCTGCTAAGCAACTTAGGTCCTTCAAGAGCTTGCATTTTGGCTGCCAGCACAGGCTTTAGCCCATGTTAGTACATCTTTACACTGCTATAAGCAATGCTAATTGCACAAAGCCTGCACACACCTTAATTTGCTGATTGGCTATTCTCAATACAGTGTTTTAAAGCCTGTCTTTAATATTTTCCAGATGCATCTTTTTTCTCTTTTTTGCCTTTGCTCAGTCTTCATCAGTAATGCAAAATTAAAGTAGTTCATAACCTTTTACTGCTAGACAGGTATACGGTATTTAGGTGTAGTCTATAAATTAAAAAAAAAAAAGTTAAGAAATTATGCAGACTCTTGAGACTAAACAGAGATGGGAGAGTAAAATACACTAGGCAATTGAGTTTCCATTAGTGCCAGCTGTGATCACTTATGACCCTTCTTGTTGTAAGCTAAAACCACTTCTCTCATCATCTAAACAAGTCGTTTGTCTTTATTTTTCTCTTTATTTTGGTTTGTTTAGGGTTTTATTTGTTTGGTGTTTTGGTTGGTTTTGTTTTTGTTTTGGTTTTTTTTGGGGGGGGAGGGGGGTGTTTTTTGTTTTATTTTGTTTTTTAATTTGTGCTTCATGTCCTCAGAAAATGCATAGCTTTTCTCCACAAGGAGTAAGGTCAAGTTATGACTCAGTGAAGGGGAAAACGTGCCTCACAGGATATAGATACAATTGTGAGGTTATCTTACTTTTCACCAAGTACAGGTAAAACTCTGAAATTTTTCCTACTCATTACTGCAGCTAAAACTTTACTGAATTGAAGGTTTGTTGTAGGTTTTGGTTTTGTGGATTTTTTTGGTGTTTTGTTATGGGGTTATTTTGGGGGGGCTGGTGTTGTATTTATTGTTGGTTTGGCTTGGGGGGGGGTTGATAAGATTAAGGAATGGACAAAAAAATGGAAATGTCCTGATTTGACTTTGTTTTTGTCATAGTCAAATACACATTAGTAGTTAGTTATACTTAAGTATTGCCTGGAGGATCCAGTCCTACAGAATTCCAATTTAAGTACAATGCAAACATTTAAAAGGAGATTGTGCCTGTCCTAGGAAGTTGACAGTTAAAATAGATAAGATTTAGAAATGTAATAGAGAATGTGTAATTATCTCCATTTCACAAAGGGAGAACTAAGGTATGCAGAGACTAAATGACTTGTCCTGGGCAACAGACAGTGTCTTAGGCTAAAAAAAGAGATGAACTATGGGATTTTTTTTTTTTTTGTATCCCCATATGATGATGTAATTAAAAAGCTGGTCTTCCAGGTAACTTTTAGCTTAACTTTCTTAAAAAAGAAGGTTTATGCAATTATTCATTACATCTCTCTCAGACATTACCTCCCTTACCTAATTTACCAATTTCAACTAAAATGTCACTTTCTGTGAGTTTTAAGCAACACAGAAGCTAAAAAGGTAAAGGCACACAACTCACTGTAATAATCTACCTGGTATTCCTACGGTTGTATGTGTAGCTTCCAATTAGCCACACCTCCTGTGCTTCTTACCTTGTCTGGAGTGTCAGTTTACAGGAAAGTAAAACAAATCTGTGGAAAACTATGGTCTGTCAGTTTCACTGCTCATGTAATAGTCCGATTTTTCAATACTACCTCTGAATAGCATCTGCATTTAAATTCAAAGAAAAGCAGAGAAAATCCTCAGAGCTATAGGGATAACTGAATATTGTAATCGGTGTCCTGTGGACACTGAGGCATCCAGCCCTGGATGGAAGAAAAAGTTAGAAAATAAGTCGGGAATCAATTTGGTTGACTCCATCGCAGGATAATGGAATACATGAAGTAATTTCTTAGCATTCTCCTAAGCCTATTCTCCATGACAAAAAAAAAAAAGAACTTTTCTGGTCAAGAATTAAGTGCTTTACGTACATGTGAGCTGCTGGAAAAAAAAAAAAAAAAAAAAAGAATCACAATTTTGATGGAACTGTTTTCTCTGAATTGTTACTGCTTTGTTTTTACTCCAGGGTGCATCTGTGATTTCACAGGCAATGACGAGGGACTTCTTAAATACCTGTCAAGTATACTTCTAAATTTTTAAACATAAACTATACTCTAATTCTAAAATAATTTCCATCTAATGCATCTCTCTTGCACCTGGATCCTCCATCTGGGCAAAATGTTCTCTATTTATTCCATCCTTTTGCTTCTGTTATTAGTTTTTCAAAAATTCTTACTGTAGCATAACTTTTCTTCTTAAATTTAAATGTTTCTAACGATATATCTGTACCTTGAAATAATTTTATTTCTCAATCCTTTTGAAAAGAAGTCTCTTTATTCTCAATGACATAGGTGTAGCCAGAATCTACTGTGATTCTGCATAATTTACATGCCAGTTCTGCATTATCTATATGGCATTTTGCCTGTTGTCATTCTTAAAATGGCATCAAACCAGGATTCCTCCCCCCAAGAAACTAAGACTATTTTAATTGAAAACATTAATTGAAAAGTAATCTTAATACTCGTTTGTAGTAGTTGTTATTGGTAAAAACTGAAAGCAGTTACATATCATACATTCCTACATAAGCAAAAATTAGCAAAGCTTAATTTAAAAAGAGTAGAAGTGCTGCCGTGGAAAATGGTCTTACTACAAGTTAACCAATCAAACTACAGTTAATCAAATGCTGAGTCATAAAAGAGTTTTAAGAAAATGTAGGCATTAACTGCTTGATATGGGTTTAATTAGTCCTAGAATTTCTGTATTGCCATTCCTAATAACTTTAACTTCCCTCTGTTGCTGTGTCCACCTCCTCAGCTAATGCAAGCAATAAAGATCTCTAACTTCCATGTTACATATGTAGATAAGATCGTTTCATCTCCACTATTTGTGGCATAATGTGCACACTGTGTAATATGCAGTAGATTAAGTGTTTTTCTGAAGGTCTGTTTTTATGAAGTCAGTGGCTTCTACTGGAACACAATCAACCCAGGCCTGGAATTTTGGAATTTATAAGAACATCCAAATTTGCTGGTTTGCACACCATTTAATCTAAAAAAAAAAAAAAAAAAAAAAAAAAAAATCTAAAAATTACACTAGCAATATAGAATGCAGATCAGTGCAAAACTTGATCCTTTGGGCACTAAATACCTCAAGAAACCATGACTATTTCTGCTTCACTCAGTTCAGTAAGCTTCACTCTCTTACAGTGCCTCTAGTAGTTTTACAGAGTGTATCAGATATCAGAGAGAATGTCTTTCTGGATTTGTCACCTCCTTTTTCCTGTTTATAGTAACTTCAAAGATAATTAGTTCTTGCTATAGATCTAGAAGCAAAAAGGTATCTTTCCAAATGTGAGAAACTATGAAGTGAAAACCTATAAAAATGGAATGTCAAAGGAAATTAAGAAGACTGCCTTAAAATTAATCAGATCCCAACATTTAAAGTATTTAAAGTATGCTAGAGCAAGCAAAGCGCAATGAGCTCAGTACAGTAGTGCAAATTTCAGAATCTTAGCTTTAAAGCCCCAACTTATTCACACATCCTGAACACTTGACAGAGACAAAAAAAGAAGTGGGCTGTAAAGTAAATTGCCCAAAGATTGGGAGATTTTAATCTAAAAGTTCCTTCTGTGCGATAATAGTATGCAGCAAAGAAGCTGCATCAATGGGGTGCAACTTCTGTATTTGGGAAAACCTCATATCTTGCTGAAACAAGAAAAAGGTTTAATATGTGCTGTGAAAGCCAAGAATGCTTAAGAAAATATCAGACAACAATTTGTTTGTGTGTACCCCTGAATTGAAGTAATTCCTTAAGTTTTTTTATAACTTTGACTGGAGGTTTTCCACAGAGGGTGAAAGAACAGTTAATGCATATTTTCAGGAATTCTGAAACAATTTTATAGCAGTAAAAAGAATAATTTCATCACATCAGATTATTAAGTATCGTATCACAGGTTGAGTTACAAATATTACAAATTCTTACATTAAATAAAACAGTTTATAAGAACTTAGCCTGGAAGCCTTGTGCATGTAATTATGTGAACAGTCAGTATCACTTTCATGATTAGAGACCAACTGGGTACTTTTTTCTTTTAATAAACTAGTGAGAATAAATACATTTTGTAGTAACTATCATAATTCTCAAGGGGTTAAGATTTTCAGATTTATTTTGACAGCCTTTCCTTAACAAGCATGTTGTCTTTGTAGGCAGATTTGATTTGCAGATTGTCACTTTTTTGTTTATGTTGTAGAATGCAAAACAGTTTAAGAGAAACTAGAAATATTTTTTTCTTGTATTAATAATGGATTAACGATGTCATTTCTAAGCCAGTACATTTAAATGGTATCCCCTTAGCAACTGTGTGTACTGAGTGGTGTTTTTTGACTGATTAATCACCAGATTTATTTTTTTCTGTTTTACTGGCTTCTCATTTTTGTTCATCTTTTCTGTACAGACATTAGAGGATGTTTGTTAGAAAAGGGGAGTAATTACCACGAAACAGCATCCTCTGAAAAAGCAGAGATCACAAGTTAATAAATACCTTTGTCTTATCTCAGGCTGAGTATTTAAGGACGGAAGTGAAATAAAAAACTGCAAGTGCAGAAATTACATTGCAGAGTGAGACTGGTTCAAAACTGAAGAGAACTTTTGTGGGTAAACACAAGGACTGGGACAAAGTTGGGCAAACAAACTGGATTTCTGAGCAAGAGGATGAGGATGTGTGGAGGGAGATAGTACGAATGCTAAATAAAGCCTCAAGATGTTACCTGTTAGATAAGCACACACCCACACACTTATCTTGCCATGAGGATGCATAAACCAGCAGATCAAGTGAATATAATCAACCCTGAACAGGATATTGAGGAATCACAAGATGCAGCTCATATTACTTGGAACAGGCTGGGTTAAGTGCGACAGAGTGATGTAGTGCTGACCACTGACTTCTTATGGTCTCCTGCTTTTTCCTGAACACACACAGGAAATGAGAGTCTCTTCCTACATGTCCAGAATTATATTAACTACCTCAGTACAGCCAT
>NW_010110303.1:0-3062 GCF_000699245.1 Pterocles gutturalis | reverse complement strand
TCCGGCAGGGGGATTGGACTAGATGATCTTTCGAGGTCCCTTCCAATCTCTAACATTCTGTGATTCTGTGAATCTGTGATTCTGTGAATTATATTAACTACCTCAATACAGCCATCATCATGCTGGGTATCCTGACTGGCAGTTTCAGAAAAGATGTCAAGCTCTTGCTGTGAAGGTAGAATTGCCCTCTCACGCATCATTATCTGAAAGATACATTCAGGTACACCAGTGACAGAGATAGCATTTCTATCCCCTGGGTGTACTGCATCTTTTCCATATATAGGAAACGTTTCTCAGAGCTGTTACTTGTCTCTTTGAAGAGCACTGTATTTGCTTGAAAAAGTGTTTTTTGATTACTGAGCAATATTAAATGTGTTGAATCGTTTCTAAAGGACCTCTGATGTGTTACTTGTTTAGTCATTTGAGGAAAATGCCACATTTGTTGACTTTGAGATCCCTGAGAAGATTGAGTAACCTTTGCTGACCTTATAGTTTATTTTTTGGCTACGTTTTATGTTGACACATGACTCTTAACTATATGAGGAGTTATTAATACTAATAAGGACGAAGTCTGGTGCATCATACTAAGCAGGGAATTAACAGATTCCAGCAGAAATTGTCACTAAATCCATTTTTGTTTATTAGTGAAAGAGAAAGAATAGAAAATAAAAATAAATTAAACTGTGAAATAAGCTGTTGAAGGCAGGAAGAAAAACTAACATAAAGAGAAGCTGAGCAAACATTCAGCAGTACAAAACTGTCAGCTCAAACAAAATTATTTATTTGGCCTTTCTTGCCCCTACTTCATACACATTCTGTCCTTCTAGAATTTTAGTTTAGAAACTAAACTAAAGTGGCGTTTCACCTGGATGATTTAGTGGAAGTTTTGTCATTTTCATAGATGAAGGGGTAGAGGTAAATCAACAACATGAGCCTAATTCTCATCTACAAACTATATCTGAGCCTCCTCTGGATTTACCGGGGAAAGGATGGGCAAACAGAAACAAACAAACAAACAAAAAAAAACCACCCCAATGAGTTGTTATTTGTAGAACCAAAACAGAAACAGCAGACAAAGGATACCCTTTAAAGATCTGAGTTGTTATTTGTAGAACCAAAACAGAAAAGGGTTTTGTAAACACTGCAGACAAAGGATACCCTTTAAAGATCCCTTCCCTCTTTACTGATGATATTCTAACTGAAGAAAATGTCTCAGCCCATATTTGTGGAATAAACTTTAAAAGCATCTATGTTACTGATTCCTTTTTTAGTGAGGTTCTATATTATCAAAACACTCAATACTTAGTGTGGTCTCTGATGATTTCAAATCAGGTTAAGTCTTAATGTTTTTTCATCAACGTTAGCTGCACGTTTCCTCATTTCTTAGAGGGCCCATTGCCATATGCTCCATAGAATTACGTCATGGAATTGTGTCATCACTGTTTCAGTCCAGTTTTATTCCACTGATTTCAGCCTAAAACTAGAATATTGACTACACACAGCAATAATATGTTTTTCCATTGCAAGCATTTTAACATCTTCCATTCTCCCACACTCAGCACCCTACCCTACCCCACTGCTGTCTCGTTCTCATCTAGCTTCATGCCAAAGACTATCAATCTCAATTCTTCCCATTCATTTCAACCACTTCCATGCTTACTTTATGCGTTCTCTGAGCTTGTACGTATTTTTCTGCTCTTCTACACTTGGTAAGAACCATACTGGCTGGATTTTAATACATGAAGCTTTACTGCAGTAAATAATTTCTGTAGTCCCTTCCCAGCTCAGTGATTTCAATTCAAAACACATCCTCTCTCTTCCCCAAATTTAAACAAAAGGAAAGTGAAAGAAAACTTTCACTCGGACTGAGAAAACAGTCATAGAAAAGAATACAAGGGAATACTGAAATGTGTTAAAATTGCTGCTGAAAAGGAAGAAAAAAAAAAACAAAACAAAAAACCAAAAACACACAACAGCAAAATATTCAAAGGTGAGTACAAAAAATATACGCTCAGAAAGACAATTTTCTGTTTTAAACCCTTTTGCATGCTCTATTAAAGGATACACTATTTCCCTCATTGTCATAGGAAGTATGACTCCTGTATAGAAAAAACAAGTATTAAGTAGACAGCCTGCATTTGGTCAGCACAGTGAGAAAACAAGAGAAATGGGTGGATGGAAAGCAGTGTGAACTTCAGAGTTTGATAAATAACAAAGCACTGAAACATCATATATAAGCAGGCAACATTCTTTTCTTCCTTGCAAGAAAAGAATACCAGCTGACAATCTGAATGTTCTGGTATATTCTGGCTTTTGGCAGAACTTTAATTTGATCGCAGGAGTATTTCAACTTCTACAGTTAATGCAAGTAAATGGTATGTACCAGGCAGCGTCTGGAACTGTGCTCAGAAGGCAGGGCAGTAGAGTGACACATTGTCATGACCCTATAAAATGATAGTGACATGGAAATCCTTATTCTTAACATTTTGAATGCAGACGTGGAAGAAGCAGCCGAAAACAGGGCACAGTCACAAATAATAGAACAGTTCTGCCCCTCAGTGAACATAGTAGCGAGTATGGGGTTATATTTTGGATTTGCGCTGGAAAGTATTGATACTACAGGGATGTTTTAGTTACTGCTGAGCAGTGCTTACACAGGGTCAAGGCCTTTTCTGTTTCTCACACCCCACCAGCGAGCAGGCTGGGAGTGTACAAGAAGATGGGAGGGGACAGAGCCAGGACAGCTGACCCCAACTGACCAACGGGATATTCCATACCATATGATGTCATGCTCAGCATATAAAGCTGGGGGAATGTTATGGTTTTGTGTAGGGGCTTTTTTTGTCTGGTAGCAGGGAGGGGCCACAGTAATGGCTCCTGTAAGTAGCTGCTAAAGGTTTCCCTGGACTCCAGCTCTGCTGGCAGCAAGGGAGGGGCTGCAGTGCCGGCCCCTGTAAGTGACTGCTAAGAGTTCCCCCAGCTCCCAGTCTGCTCTGGTGGCAGCAAGGGAGGGGCAACAATGGTGGCTTCTGTTGGTGACTGCTAAGGGTTCACCCCCACCC
>NW_010110302.1:6916-10776 GCF_000699245.1 Pterocles gutturalis | reverse complement strand
CCCCCCCGCTCTGAAACTAATTTAGCATTTATACATAGCTTGCATTTCTGTAATGGAAATAAATGAATTAAGATATATTGAATTTCCCTCTAGGAACAGGATCTGCTTAAAAAGTAAACAAAAAGTATAATCCATTTTACTTCTGTAGTATAAACGCTCCAATGCAGTTAGCCAGATATTGAATAGTAAAAAGACTTGGTCCTGCCATCCGTTCTAAAGCTCCTTAATCACTATACCATTATTATTAATACCGTTATTATTATACTATACCTTATTATTAAGGTCATATTCTCAGGTTTTGGACTGTATTTGGGTATTTCCCATAGGCTTTAGTGGAACCAGACCTACATGAACATGAACTAAATCCTCCCTCCCCTTCTGTGTCTTTAGTGAATCTAGATACTTTCTGTTTATTGTAGGTTAGTGTTTTATAAATAGTGAGTTTTAATGCCTTCTAGCTTTCTTTAGACTAAATACTCAAGACTGACTCTTTCCAAGGGTTTTGCATAGCTTGAAAACATATTGTGGGCTGGCACGAAAATCACTTGATCCAGAGCCTGTCTTAAACTGCGGGTCTGACTGTTGATTTTTATTAGGGTGATATACTTCACTCTTTAAGCAGCACGTGTATTTTCAGAGTACTACCACAAATAATCCTTGGCTTCTTGTCTTGCACAATTTAGTGCAGAGTTTCATCTTGCCCCTGAGGTCCAAACATTATCTGATTATTTTTAAGAAAAACAGTAGCTTGTGTAAAATTCACCAATCAGCCGTGCATCATAAAGTTATCACAGACTTTATTCTGGAACTGGGAGGGGAAACACCGTTATCATTCTGGTGTCTAATCTGCAGATGAACACCAGTCCTTTGCTAGTGTGAACTGAGGATAACAGATGACATACGCTTTAAGCCAGTCTGTGAATACAGTTAAGGAATTGCTGTTTAGAGAAAGTGTACGGTGTTCTACAGCATCAGTGGGGGTTTTCTGTTATATTATTTTTACAATATGATGTAGCTGTTTCATGCTGATGACATTTTCCTTTCTGATATATCAAAACCAAACCTTATTTGGAAGAATACTTTCTTATTAGAAAAGGCATAGAAGAAGCTTGGAGAAATTAGGCTTCAAAAGGTCTGTTTTCCTGGATGCACAGTGAGGTGACAATGACAGAAACCTGTTATTATTTGATATATTTGAAGACATTCTAATTCCTTTGAATATATAAACCATTTAAGAACCCATATATTTTGTTCCTATTTCTCTGTTTCTGTCAGGCAAACATGACATCTAAGTTTCTAAAATCAAAGCTAGAGGAGGAATTTTTCTTCTGACCAGGAATTAGACATGGTTTGATCATCAAATCATTCATTTAAATTATGACAGATATCCAACTCTCTGGTGAGGTGTCAAGCTTTTTTTGTACAAATGGGGAGAAAAAATGTACCATATTCACCAGAGAAGTGCAGATGGGATCCTGCTGGCTTGGCATCTAGGGATCTCCATTCCTGTGAAGAGTTTTGCTGCCAAGTGTGTATGCCAGACCACTTCAGGAACAGCTTTTCAGGGCTCCATCTTCAGTCAAACTCCAGTTCTTTTACCAACTTAACAATCCAGTCACAACTATTTGCAAAGCCCTCTTCATCCTTAAGCACACATATTTATGCAGGGAATTTGATTCCCGAATTCTGTTCAACTCTTATTAAAGAGTTGCCACTGACTGGATATGGACAGTTGTGGCCAAAGACAGAGTGGATAGAACTGGGCAGTGAGTTGTGAGGAAGTGGTACAATTGCAACTTCATGGCACATCCTGGGAAGCAAAAGGTGCACAGCCAGCAGCACTGACAACAGGCACCAAACCTCCTTATAACACTACCTTCATTTATGATATTCAGATGTCCATGGGCAGTGGAAATACACATAAAGGGTCACCCAAGATACAAGTGAGATAAGGGCATAATACAGCCTCCTCACTGAGCAGGAATTGATCTTGCATATCAACAATGTTCACTTTCTTTTCTCTCAGAGTTGCAAAGATCAGCAGGACATTGGTGATAACCAACATAGCTTATTGCACAGGGATTAATGTGATCTTTATGCACAAGTAGTTGTTTGCCACATGTCTCTTAGATGTGTCTCCTGAAATCAGTATAAGTAATTCAGTGGAAAATCACCAGCAACCTACACAGGATCACATTCCCATATGTTCTCTTATCCTGCTAATAGTTTTCATTCTTATCATAAGAATGCCCCATGAACAGCAGTGAAAAATGCATTTTTCTCTCTGAAGTAGGAGTCTTTGTTCAGAATATGATTATAAATATTTTTGATTTCATGGTAACAACAGTTGATAACTCTTCATAGCACAGATTAAGACAGCTACATGGGGGCAAAAAGATTGCTCATAATTACAAGTTCGTAAAAAAGTATTTAGAACAATGATAGTAGACTTGAAGTATGGTATCATATAGTCTATAGGTTAGACAGCCAGCCAACACAGTTCTCACAGATGCTAGGGGGGAGTTCTGTTGCTGATTTAAATGGGAACAGGATCAAATTCAAGTTCAGACAGAAGCAATGCAGTAAGCCCTCACTATTTCCATTACAACAGTATTCTGGATGTTTGGCTCAAAAAAAACCCAGTTTTATTTGGAATCAAAGCAATACATGGGAATGATAAAAATTGGAAGTTTGATCCATAAAAAATATCACAAAAGGCAGCGTTGTCAAAGGTGAAATCATTATTGTCAAACAGCTTGAAAATAGGATGCAAAAGATAAAGATGGTGCATGTGGCTTTTACCACTAGGGAAATGCAAGACCAATTATGAGGTACAAATGTCATTTTATAATGCAAAATAAGTGAGGAAACTGTTCACATCACAAGCAGATGACATCTATATTTAAAGAAAAAACAGCTTGTAGCTTTAAATCTTGTATGGAAAACAAGGGCTTAAACCATCAACTTGAGCACACTTTTTCTTAAAATTAGTATATAACATGAAAGTGGAACGCTGAAGTCAGTGGGATGTTGCTGAAGGATGCCAAAGGATGCTTGTATCCTCCCAAGAAGCAAATAAGTATATCCTAGTGAAACTGGGGGAATACATTAACTGAACAGCTAAAATAGGCTATATGCATCATCTGGGAAAAAGGTAAAAATTATCTTTACTGTGAGAATTTTACCTTGACAAGTTGATTTCTCAGGCTGAATCAACACTGCAGGTGTAGGTGCGAGCAGAACTGCAAGTCAAGATGTGCCCATTCCCTTGTGTCAGGATTTCCTTTCATGACACCTAGGGAGACAGGCAGAAGTCTGTGATGAATTCTCATCCTCTCAGAGTTAAGGGCAATGAGAAGGCACCAAGGCCTGCAGCCCTGACCAGGGAAAGCCTCTGACATATAGTAAAACCTCAGCCCTGCCTTGCCTTCCCTTCGCTTGCCTTGCCCTGCCCTGCCTTGCCTAGACTTGCCTTGCCCTGCCCTGCACTGCCCCACCCTGCTCTGCCTTCCCTTGCCCTGCCTTGCCTTGCCCTGCTGTGCCCTGCCCTGCCTTGTCCGCCCTTGCCTTGACTTTCCCTGGTCTGCTCTGCCTTGCTCTGCCTTGCCCTGACGTGCCTTGCTTTGCCTTCCCTTGCCCTGCCCTGCTCTACACTGCCTTGCCATACTCTGCCTTACCGTGACTTACCTTGCCCTGCCTTGCCTTGCATTTCCCTGCCTTGCTTTGCCTTGCCTTGACCTGCCTTTCCTTGTTTTCCTTTGCCCTGCCCTGCCCTGCCCTGCCCTACCCCATCTTGCCTTGCCTTCCTTTGCCCTAACTTGCCTTGCTCTACCTTGCCTTGCCCTGCCCTGCATTGCCTT
>NW_010110302.1:3483-6868 GCF_000699245.1 Pterocles gutturalis | reverse complement strand
CTTGCCCTGCCTTTCCCTGCCAGGCCCTGCCTTGCCCTGCCCATTCCCCTGCCCTGCCTTGCTCTGCCCTGACTTGCCTTGCTCAGCACTGCCTTACCTTACCTTGCCCTGCCTTGCCTTGCACTGCCCTGACTAGCCTTTCCCCCCTCCCCTGCCTTGCCTTGCCATGCCCTGCCCTGTCCTGCCTTGCCTTGCCTTTCTTGTCCATTCGTGGCCTACCATGCTTTGCCCTCTGCCTTCCCTTTCTCTACTGTGCCCTGCCTTGCACTGCCTTGCCTTGCCCCGCATTGAGGTCCCTTGCCTTGCCCTACTCTGCCCTGACTTGCCTGGCCTTGCCTTGCGCTGCCCTTCCTTGCCTTGCCCTGCGCTGCCTTGCCCTATCTTGCCTTGCCCTGCCCTTCGTGCCCTGCCTTGCCCGGAGCTGGAATGCCTTGCCGTGCCTTTCCTTGCCCTACCTTGCCTTGCCCTGCCATGCCTTGACTAGCCGTGCTCTGCACTGCTTTGCATTGAATTGCCTTGCCTTGCCACTTCCCTGCCATGCCCTGCCCTGCCTTGCTTTGTCCTGCCTTGCCCTGTCCTGCCTTGCCTGTCCCTGCCCTTCCCTACCCTGCCCTGCCTTGCTGTGCCCTGCCTTGCCTTGCCTGCCCCTGCATGCCTTACCCTGTTGTGCCTTTCTCTGCCCTGCCTTGCCTTGCCCTACCTTGCCTTGCCCTGCCCTTCGTGCCCTGCTCTGCCTGGAGCTGCGATGCCTTGCCGTGCCTTGCCTTGCCTTGCTTTGCCTTGCAGGGCAGGGCAAGACAGGGCAAGGCAAAGCAAGGCAAAGCAAGGCAGGGCAGAGGAGGTCAAGGCAGGGAGCTGCAAATCTGCAGGCCGTGGGTAGCGGATTGAGGCCGGGAGTGACAACTGCAAGAGGCAAAGGATACAGTGGAGTAGGACCTAGCTAAACCCTTAATGTTTGGTGTTTATCACCTTGCTTGTTTTATGAAGAGGGTGCTGACCTGCCTCACTCCTGAAGAAAGTTTGCCTGTCAAAATTAGGAACAAAGGGGTTGTAGGAATGGACTGCCTATTAAGGCTAGAAATTAAAGGACTAAGAGGTTGCTAATAAGTACCCAATCTCCTGCAAGAAAAGGGAAGGGAGCAAATGAAGGAATTCATATATTGGGTTCTTTTTCTATCCTAAGCAGCCTGCATTAGCTTCTTATGGCACTCAGGATGCTGTATAAACTGGGGAGAAAATGGCTTTTGAATGATATGCAGTTTTGAAAAATGGAAAAGTTTTAGTGGTTTGGTGGTTTTGATGACTTGCCTGAATATATAATGGAAAGGCACCTGAACACCATTAATACATGTGTGTATACATTATCATATGTCTTATTTATATGTACGTGTATGTATGTGTATATATCTTTTATATAAATTTCACAACACCAAAGAGAACCCATTTTAATATATTATTTTGCTGCCACATAACAATCTTATATGCATATAGTAATATTACATCTACATATGTATATGTATGTATGTTTACCTCTCAGTCTTACTAGGCTGTGCATATGGTGCTTATTTCTGCTGTGGGCACGGGTTCCAGCATCTCGTTAGAAACTACACTTAGACTGGAGGTCTTCCTTGCTACAATCAGTGCTGGCTGTCCTTTAGATACTCTATCAGTGGCATGCTCATCAGTGCTTAATGTGACACTGGCAACACAGCTCTTGTGTGACAGCTGGAAGTTATCCAGAGTAATGGAGAAATTTTTTTACAACTTGGACAGCTTGGTTATAGAAAAGGGATGAGAACAGAGAGGAGCTACTGTTTCATGGACATGTGACATAGATGTAACCCTTTTTTTTTAATAAAGAGGCCTTAGATGACATGGTGAATTTGTTTTCCTGCATTCTCACAGACAAGAAGAACACATCAGGTATTTGATAGTCCAGCTCAGTTTGTCAATTTTTAAACAGTTGCTTCTTCATTTTCATTAGAATTTGTCATTCTGCTCTTATAGAAAGGATAGTGTATAAAAATCACAGGAACTTGAGTTTCAGAAGCTGTGCATTTTAATGCAGACAAAATGGAAATTCAAGAGTTAAGTGTGGAGTGCTGATCTGTTCAGTGGAGAGTCTGGATGGTGGGGAGAATGGCCAGTTGATTCAGGAGAATGCAAAGACAATGGATGCTGCTACCTCCCACTGGTTTTTTGCTGCCTGAGGTGATGATTTCTAAAAGTGAGGAAAGGCTGGCAGCATTTAATTAGCTCTGTAAGGAAAATGGAAGTAATTTTGCCTGACTTGTACATAGAGTTTGGTTTTCCTTATGTAACCAAAGTGCTAACCAAAGACTTCCACAGTCAAAGTTGTCATGGATGGACTAATCGTTTTACATTTTTTTGTATACACATATAGGTGCACTGTATTATATTTTTGTATATTCTGAAATGGAGGGAAATGAAAGCCTGGAAAATTTAAGGAGTCTGGCCATGCAAGGTGATGGCAGAACCCAAACCAAACCTTAACTTCAGAGCCATTGACAGTCTCAATGGCCATCAAATTACTTCTTTGCTCTGGCCAAGCTTATTTCAGCTCATTTCCTTCATTATTCCCGAGAGAATGCAGTAGGAAGAGGATGGTTGGGGTGGAAACTGAACCCTTTCTTGGGAAATTTTTACATTTAATTTACTCTTTGTGCTTGACTGTACTTGGAATTGTAATTAGGTGTCAAAGCCACTGACGATTATTGTTTAGGAGCCCTTTCTCAGCCATGAAGAAAGGCTTGGCATGGGGTCAGGTTGGCTGACTGGGGCTTCCTTAGGTACCAGCACTGTCACCCTTTCATCTCAGTCTCCAGCAGTGGCAGTGCCACCAGGTGATCCTTTTTCTCCTGACATAATTTAAAAAAAAAGGCTGCAAAAATTCAGTTGCCAGGACTGCAGTATGCTTTCCAATATTGCCCAGGTTCCTCAAAAGTATTTGCTGATAGTTAAAAATTTCTGCCCACCAGATGGCATGATTGTACAGTGCCTGAGACCTACTTGGGAATGTAAAACTATAATTCTCTTAAACTGGACTTTTCGAGGTGCTGTTCAGCTAGTTAAGATTACAGAGAGGATTTGCACAGTGCTACGTTGTCGTGGTTCGGAAAGGCCAGAGGGACAGTCCTTTGTTAAACACCTGGTGGGCTGAGGCAGGGACAGGGAGGGTTTCACTCACCACTTAGGGTCACGGGCAAGAAACCCACACAACTTGGGAAGAACAAAAAAAACCAATTGAATTTATTAACTATTTACAACAAGAAGCGAGATACTGAGAGAGAGAACTACATCTTAAAAAGGCACTTCTCCCCCACCCCCTCTTCTCCCCAAGGCCCGAAGGCTTTGTTCTGTACCT
>NW_010110302.1:0-3402 GCF_000699245.1 Pterocles gutturalis | reverse complement strand
CCTGGCTGCACCATGGGGTCCCTTCTCACAGGAGAGTCCTTCTCAAGAACTGCTCCGGTGTGAGTCCTTTCCAAATGGGGCTATAGTCCCCTGACAACTGCCTGGCTCTGGCATGGGCTTCTCCATAATTCCTGCGTGGGGTCCTCCACGGCTGCATCTTCTCATGGGCTGCACTGAGGGACAAACCGTGCGGCACCATCAATCTTCACTACGCTGCAGGGGAAATTCTGGGGGGAAAAAACGTCCTTTTGCTTCCCTTCTCTGACTGGCGTGTCGTGTGGTCCTTCCTCTCAAAAATCTCCCATCTCTCTCTGCCGCAGGTCTTCATCGGCTCCCGAGGAAACTGACTCTCGGGCGAGCCATGGCAGAGGGTTGGGCTACGGCAGGTCAGTTCACAGAAGCCGAGCAGGCGGCTGGGCAGCTGGGCTGGTCCCCCCAAGCTGGACCCTGCCCAGGACTGTGCCAACCCATTGTTCTGTGCCCCCTCTTCAATATGTTATTGGCAGAGGCACCAACTGGCTCAGCCCTGGCCTGGGGTGTATCCAGCCTGAAGCTGGGGGAACTTCCAGCAGTTTCTCACAGTGGCTAAATCAGTTTCTCACAGTGGCTAGATCGGTGGTACTCCTTCCCCCACTGCCCCTCCTGGTTACTAAACCCTTGGAGCGGGGCGGGGGGTGGAGATGAACCCTTAGCAGCCACTTACAGGAGCCACCACTGCAGCCCCTCCCTTGCTGCCAGCAGAGCTGGAGTCCAGGGAAACCTTTAGCAGCTACTTACAGGAGCCATTGCTGTGGCCCCTCCCTCCTACCAGACAAACCCGCCACACAAAACCACAACATACGTACACTTCTTGTTCCACAGAAAATGGGAGTCATATTGCGTCTGTCAGTATCCTTGGAGGACATGGTCCTTTTGAACAGCGTAAGTTGTTCAGCTTTGTTGTATTCTAAAGTTGAAGCCATTGTGTCTAAACTGAATGGTGCCACTTGTTTTCTAAAATGCAGGAAATGATGGAGATGGTTTTGGTAGACATGGGCAATGAGGAGTGTTTGAATGGGGTCTAGAAACCTACTGGGGAGGACCCTGAGGTCTTGCTGCCCCTGTCCTGGGAGTTGTACCCCCAGACCCCCACTGTGACCCCTCTGCTAGCTCACTGCACCTTCTTCCAGCTGCTCGCAGTTAGACCTAGAAGTTCCCAGTGGGAATATGAAGAATTGCAGGTGAGACAGGATAATACTCTTTCCTGCTGTATCACTAGCCTGTAACCTGGGCTGCATCTGATTCTTTGCCAGTACACCCTGACACACAGACTTTTGGAATGGATTTTACAGTTATTTAATAAATACCTTGTAAGTGAATTTTTATCAGGATTTGTGCGCAGTGTCATTCTGAAATGCCTCATAGTGTTTGCAGGAAAATTGTACTCTAATACAGGTCAATTATGAACTTGCATATTGCGTCTGTAGTTAAAATTGGAAAAACACAATAGTTTTTTCAACAGTGTTTAGAGGATTGAAACTAAAGGGTCCAAAGGCTTAGATGAAATGAAGTCAAATCTGCTGTTAACGGGTGTTGCCTAGACAAGAATTTTTGCTTTGTCCCTTAAGGATTTTGTGGAATGGCTTGTTGTGGTTTTGTTTTTTTGTTATTGTTGTTTGTTTGTCTTTATTTCTGTGCCATGAGAATGTCCAGAAATGATAATCCATTTAGATTAAGAAGAGAAATAGAAGACCTTCTTAATACATTGATGCTGAAATAAAGAAACTGCAACTCCAGCTCCAAATCATGCAAGCAGGCCTTTATAACCACCTCTTTGAGCTTACATGTATTAGAGTTGTCTCTTCTTATACTTCAAACTGGAAACTTTGAATATGCTTGCATACAGCTTCTTTCTTTTATCAGTGAACACTTCTAGTGAGTTTACAATGCTGGCATCTAAATATGGCAATAACAGAAATCTGTGGGAAATTTGAAAAGCTTTTTAGGTTGGAGTGCTAATGTTTGTAGTTGCTATCTACATGAGTCAGAGTAAATATTTTGATATTGTGGGCTGCTTTATGTTAAGTATGGAGTTTACAAATGTAAAAAATTGTTTCTGGCTAGCATAGAAAATTTTAGTCCCTTCACTGAAAGAGTGATCAGGCATTGTAACAGGCTGCCCAGGGAAGTGGTAGAGTCACCATCCCGGGAGGGGTTCAAGAAAGCTGGATTCATTTTTATACATTTACACTGCCATACACATGCTTTAGGTTAAAATAACTTAGCTTCTATTTATCTTTGTAATAGACCCTTACGGAGGCACTTCAAGGCTGCTTCATCATGTTCTCCTTTTCTATTAAATCCACGGAAATGTCTTTAGAGGATATTTTCCTAATCCTCTCCTGGATTTCAACTTTGTTTTCTTTGTACTGTACTGACTTTCCAGTTGGAGGAGAATTGCTGTTGTTTGCTTGATGAGCTACTCATCTGCCAGGAAGCTCAATGAAGCCCAATTGCTTTCTCCTATAGCTACTCACTCAGCCGTGCATAGAAGCTGATTCTTGACATCGTGTCGTCAGCTACAAGGAGTTAGAAATAGTATTTTGTATAAGTTTTAGAAAAGTGAGTTTATGTTTGCATACAAAGGATAAACAAGAGCTCTCCAAATGCTCACCTGATCTGTGGTTGGAGCTGTGCTTCAGATTTTCAGAAGAGCCTTAATTTCTAAGGTTTTGCTTCAAATTAGTGAACCTATATATATATCATTTTTATGCACCAGTTTCTTAACATCTGCCTTTGTCCTCCATGCACCCCTCTAGCTTTCACTTTCATTTCTTTGCTAATGTATTCTTGAAGAGATTTTCAGTTGCACAGTTACTGCTGGAGGAGAATTAAATCTCAGTGCTAGTGCACTACAACTTCAATAGAAATATCAGCTTTCTAGTCTGGGAGACCTGGAATATTTCAACTTGTCCTTCTTGGCTTTTTTGTGCTTTTATCTTTACACAGAAATACTAAACAAGACCCACTGGTGTTTCATAAGATATATAGTCCAGCTCAAACATGAACTTCCTTATGCAGCTTCTCTAAGTTGACATGATTCTATGTCCTCCCGCTCGATGTGTGCTGAAAGCTGAAATGGTGTGATATGAAGAGTCTCCTTCCTGTTCAGTCTTGTAGCCCCATAAGCAGAATGGCATTATTTCTCTTTTGTGATGGAGAATGCTGGCTCCATGCTTAATGAATATGCCTTCAGCACAGTCCCACCCACCTACCCCTTTCCTCGCATCAGGTGACTGCAGCAGAGCAGGTCCCTGTTTTTCTTCCCCAGACTGATGACCAAAACTTCAGAAAAGTTAGTGGCTCGTGGCTTAGACAGAAACATCCTTTGCTCGATAAAAAACTGACTGGATGGCCGAGCCC
>NW_010110301.1:35078-43606 GCF_000699245.1 Pterocles gutturalis | reverse complement strand
TTCTCCGCCGCTCTTTGCGGGGGAGGCAGAACCAGTGCAGCTTTACTCTGCAGCATCGGAGAAATTATCTTCCTTTCAAATTTTTTTTTTTATTCGTTATTCTCTTCTAGTCCTTAAAAAAGTCACTCAACTCTTCTTCAGAGGAGGAGCTTGTATTTTGGTGAGGAAGTGGGGCTGAAATAAATGGATCTTCTCTGGATTAGAACTAGTCCACTTTTCTATTTTTTTTTTTTTTTTTTTTTTTACCTCTTATCTTTCCCAAAAAGCCATGTGCCTACTTTTCTACCGAAACCTAATTTTCATATCAGTTTTTTGCACCATCTGACCTGTTTGTGACTCCTGCACTTCTCCAGGTCATGTTGCCTCAGATTGCATTGTTCTTGCCCTAGAACATAAATAACCGAGAACAACTGCACTTCCGTGCATTTATTGGGCTTACTGAGTGATGCCCAATTGTATGCCCGCCTGCCCTACAGGGAACTGGGAAATACATAATAGGCTATGGAAGTCACAGTTAATTTGCATAGCAATTTATAACTGTCTCAGGAAACTTTAATTCTTTAGATATTTTTTGATAAAGTAATTCATAAGGTTAGTAATCTCATAAAGGTATGTATACTTTAAAAGAATGCCATATGAAAGAGTAGATCATGAAGAGGACTGATTTGCTCTTAATTTATCTACATGTGAAGGTTTCTCCCTTACAATTGAAGACCCGTTACATGAATTTAAATGGGGGTGAACCCTAGCACAAATACCATTTAGCATAAGAGTACACCTCTTCAGTTTCGTTAATAACTTGGTTTTGTTTTAATCAGTTCCAGGTAAAACACTGATAACAAAGGTTTTAAGAAAAAAATAATTTGAATCCAGTAGCGTTTGTGTAAATTCATGTGTGCAGAAGCCCTCAGAATAGAATAGCTTTGTGCTATGAGTATAGTGCAGACAGGTTCTGTCAGAACAAAAGTGACGGGATTGCTCCGTTTCACTCACACTGTCCTGGTCTACTCAGGTTATGGTTAGTATTGATACTCCTTATAGCCATGGTGCAAGGAAGGACGATGGTACTGATGAGAGTCTTGTAATAATTTGTTTTAGCTTATTCCAGCAGTCAGGAGACCCTTTTTCTCTTTTCACTTTGCTTGCTCCAGTTGCTCTCCTGCTGGGGCTGCGTTTTTGCAGTCTGCTTCCTCAGTTTGTGAACCTTGCAAAGTATAGGGCAGAAGAGTGATTAGAGGTTAGTGCCCCTTTTCCCTCAGCTTGGCTTTAGGTTTGTTTTAGTTGTTGGGTTTTGTTTTTTTTAAACAGCAAAACTTTTTTTAATTTTCCTAGTTTCATTTTTGTGACTTTCATTTTGTCTCAGGACCTGCTCAGTTGTACTATATTACTTTAAAATAGGAAGTTTTGCTGGGAGAGATTTGGCACCTCTGCACTTGCCCATTTCCTTCTGTCAAGTACAAAAGAAGGCTAGTTACTGTGTACAGTATTAATTACTACCTCTAATTCTGACATCAGTGTGGTAGGTCCTCTGGAAACTTCTATTTGTGAATTAGTTTTTCTGTTTTGAAGCTGACAGCTTAAATTGATAAGATGGGACATATCTGCGGATGGTTGAAGATGAAAGCTGAGAAAATGCTGTAGGAAGTGATTTGCAGTATTAATTTGTTTATGTAGTGGACATTTTATGGAACACCATATTTGTAAGGAAAAATTGTTTTATGTGTAAAGCAATAAGCTATTGTTTTTGGATTGTGTTGCACTACATTAATTTGACTTAGCAAATTTGCTCAAGTTGGACTATAGGAACCCTTTCCACTAGTTTTGCCAGTAGCAGTGACTGAAAAATATACTGTGTAGCTTGGTTGTTCTTCTGGGTACAGTATAACTATACCACTGGGACAAAACTTTTGTTTACATCTGTAACAAATGGGTCATTTAGGAGTTGTGGCTGGATGAGCTTCCCTTCATTGTTTTGTCTTCTTTGGGGTCTAATGCCTTTTTCCAGGAGAAGCAGGGGCAGAGGGGGGATGTTTTACTTGATTTGTGCTAAAGGAACCATAGGTTGTAAGGGTGAAATAAAGATCACAGAGGCATGGGTTTACAAGCTGGCTAAGATGGATGAAAACTGAGAACTGTCTTGGGTTGTATTTAGTGTTGGTTGCAATGAGCTGACTAACTTGACTTGAAGTCAGATTTTTTTGGTGAAAATGCATATTTTGCATTCCATGTGGAGCTCATCAAAACTATGTCTGTGTTGCCTCTTACCCTTTCATTAATTTACTGTTCATCATAATTGTATTCTTTTTTGTCTTTGGGCTTACAGCTTTATTCAATTTGTCTCCCACCAGTTGTACTTATTTTTTATAAGCTGTGTTTTCTTTTTTTTTTTTTTTTGAGAACTTGGTAGAGTCCTTTTCCATTTTGTTCTTCTAAATGGCTTCCCCATCTGATCGTCTTTAGTGTTTATTTAAAAGTCTCATTTTGAGATTAGAGTCTCATAAATTTAATACTTCCTGTACACATTGCTTGTGATTTGTAAGAAATGGGTATTGCATGGCATATTTTACTTTGACCATCTCCCTACACATGCTATTCATCTTGCTCCTCAAGCAAAAGAGATCTCTGCTGCACATGATAACTATGTTGTCTGCATATAAATGTCTGAGGCTGGCATTCTCTTGATGGCAGAAGACCACAGTAAGTTTATGGTTGCTTTAGCATATTAGGATGTGTTTTTGTGTGCAAAAATCTAGAGTATCAGTGCATGATACGGACATAGTGAGGAGTCTGTGCATGAGGCCACCTTGGGTCTGACTCAAGGTTGCCTGCAACTTTGGCCAGCAAATTGGGTTACTTTGCTGCAGTTGAGATTGTCAAGTTCTCTGACACTCAGATCAGCTTTGCATTTCCCAAGTGTGTTTTTTTTTTTTCCCCACATACGCACATGCACATAATTAAACAGTAAAAACACGTTTTTATTATATATTATTATTTACTGTTATCTTATGCAGTAAAATAAATTTTTATATGTATACATATGGGGGGTCTTAAATTTTTCTCTGCTTTGTCAGAAGGATGTGTTATTTTACTGTTGTGGAAAAAGCACTTGCTTTGTTTATACTCTAATGAGTATACTTGCATAGTTGTGTTGTGGATACGTCTAAACACGCCTGTAGTGTTCTAGTTTGATATTTAAATGCTAACAAATTAGAAATGAAAGAGCTTTGACTTGTATTTGTAACTGGATAATAAAAGTGATTTAGATGGAGTAAGCAGCTAAGAGGCTAATTATCTGGAAATGTCTGTGGCTACAGATTCCTAGGAACGTGTTAGTTACTCTCTTGACTTCTTGTCTATAACACAGAGAGGAAAATATTTTTTTTTGTATAATAAAAAAGGTGAGCATTTAACAGCCACATAAAACAGGTTATTAGAAACAGCCTTTGTATCAGGACAGTTGTCTCGTTGTGGGAGGGGATGGACACATTGTGGTATAATAAATTTCTACTCACAAGGGCAGAGCTGTCCTGGTCGTAAAAAACACAAGCTGGCAGACTTGCATTTATTATAAAATCTATGTGCAATACCTTATTGCATATATATTTTGTTAGTTCTGTTGATCTGCTGAAAGGGGCCTGGGGAAGAGATAACCTTTGTATATTTGCAAATATCAAACTACAAAGAAAACTTGAGACCATCTCATCTGGTGCCTCTTAGCTTTGTTCTAATGCAAACAGCAATACTACGTTTAATTTGAACTTTTGACTACTTGTGAATTTTTAGAGGGATTGGATTGCTTAAATTTTAGTGATGTGCCAGTTGTAGAGCTGAGAGTGTTTGGGCCTGTAGAGTAAATGTAAATCTTATGGTCTAACAAACTTGTCCACTGCAGTGGATGTTTCTACCACTGGCAGTGTGCTATTTTAGAAACATCAAGGGCCTTGTGTGTTCAGACAGCTAGTCAAGACCAGGAAGACTTTTGCTTATCTCTTTAACTTGCTATTCTTCAGGACCTAATTTTTTTTTTTTTTAAGTGAGGATGCTAACATATATTTAGAGGTCTTGACCACATAAACTATAGCTTGAATGTAAAAGTGGTAAGGGTGAAGCTGGATAAATTGCTTTTTCTTAACTGAATGTTTTTTGCAGAAACTAGCAAATTTTTTTCATGAGAGTTTATTTACATAACTGTTTTTTTTTTAATGTCTTTTTGGACATGTAATTTAACTCTTAAATTGAACAGAGTTGAGTGGAAAAAGCAAGTCTCAGAAATCTATGTACAGTTTAAAGAAATTTTATTTAAAAGGCCATTTCCAAAACAGCATTTGTAAAGGGAGTGAGCAATTCTCCTCTGCAACTCAGAGGAGTAGGACTTCTGAGTTCCAAAAAGAAATAAGACTTTTAATTTGCCCCTTGTGGACGTGGCTGTGATGTTCCAACATATTTGAATGTTGCAAAATGATGCAAACAGTAATTAAAATAAAAAAATATTGAGGAAGGGCTGAGTAACTGAAAGTGTAGCATCTACTCTGGCATGAATCTTTGAGAGCATATCTTTTCAGTACGCTTTTTATTCACTTAGTCCCACTTAATAGCACAGAATGTAGAATTTCGGTCTTGATTTTCCAAAGCAAATGATCTACTACTTCAGACTGTGGTCTAGTTAAAACATGGACTCTGGTAATTTATTGCTACTCTGTGTCAGTTGTAGAGGGGGCCAGACAGTGTTGCTGACTTTGTTTCTTAGCATGTTTATCTCTAAGATTGTGAATTACTATAATTGAGCATAAATAATTTCTCTTTGTGCTTGATGGCTGCCTCTTAATTAAGGAAGTTGGAAGAGGTCAAAAACAGTTCCTGGTATGGGCAGAGCATTTGTTAAAATAGCTAAGACTAGAGAAGTAATGCTTCCCGTATTCTTTTTGTTACTCTTCTGCATCTAGGGAAGGAGGGTGTGTTTAGTTAAGTTTCCATGGTATACATATGAAGGAGGAAGCATTGTTGGATCTTGTGCAACAGCCATCGAGACACCTCTTTCCCATTTGCACTTGCAGTTGCTGACTCGGATCATTCTTTATCATCTAACCACGCACCTTGTTGACAGACTGGTAACTGAATGAATTCCATGCTGATTGCAAAACCACCGCGATGTAAGAAGAGATTATGGTGAACAACATCAGGTTTTCTGTTGTGTCTTCATTGATTTAAATTGAGGCACTGATGCTATCGGACAGTTTGGGCCCCTCCAGAATTTCATGTAGACTGCACTGGTCTGATAATTCTTTCCCTCCTTTGATGGTGACCTGAAAGCCTATGTGATTGAAACTTCATCTGTTTCAGAGGAGCTTCTTGCCAACAGGGAAATGCAGCAGAGCTGTGGATTGCTGCCTGCTCTGGGATTTTGGCAATGCTGACCTCAGCCTTCTCAGAGAGATAGGTTAGTCGCATCTGCTGTAAAGACTGGTGGCTGCCTGTTTGGATCTGTCTACCAAGACTAAATTCTACTTCTCTGAAGTCATCATCCATACACACAGATGACTAGAATTACTGCTCGTTTAGCAGAGGATTTCCTTAATTGCCTTGTGATATCATCTTTAATCTTGTTGTAAGATGTCATGTTTAGGCCTGTCGCAGGCAGTTCTTTGAACCTACTTTCATTAGCTATGATGATAGGAGGAATCAAACTGAGACAGAGCACTGGACAGAGTATGTGAAAGTATGAAATCTTTACAATGATGATAAAGTTACCTTAAAAGAGAGGAATTTTCTGTTGAAGTTTAGGATGTATTGGGACAGTGCAGTTTACTGAGGATCAAATCTACTTGATTGATAATGCCAAAACATAGCTTACCTGGGGTTTTTGTTTGTTTTGGTTTTGTTTGGGGTTTTGTTTTATTTTAGTGATTCACTCTCTGTACAAGTAGCAGTTGATAATATTTTTATATTTTCAAGACAACTGATCATCTGACAATGGTTGTGGATGTAAAGGGTTTTCAACCAAGATTGCTAGCTTTGTGGCCTGTTTTTTGTGGAATACAATTTGGTTCTCTGTAGTTGGCCTGTCTGGTACCTTGAACTATTCCATGCAGGATGCTTGTGTGGGTTTCTAGATACAAATTCACAAGATAGTACATGCTGAAATATCTCTGATATAAAAATGTGATAAGGTGGTTTCTGTTCTGCATCATGGTGGAAGAGTTCAGGAACCCTCTGCAAGCTTGTGAAGTCCAATGTTTGCATGTAGGCAAAGCAACCTATGAAAGTCAGTAAAAAAGCTGAAGGTTAACATTAACACTGACTGGCTCTCCTAAGCTTTGTCAGACCACTGTTCACTGAAAAATTCTGCCTTCCTGTCAGCAGACATTTTGATGGTGCCTGTGTCTCGCACAGATTGGGCTGTTCGATTGCAAGCGGTTGCTAGGATAGTAAAAAAGGATAGCAGAATCCCACTGTGGAATTGATCACCATTGAATATGATGAGTGACAGTATAGAAGATGAAAAATAGCAAGTATCAAAAGATGTCTTTGTTTTAAAAATAGTTCCTTAATGCAAATATACCCAGATTCATTCATATTTGGAATTAAGCAGTTGCACTGATGAAGGTTACACTGTGTTTTTTTAAAAAAAAAGTTTTGCATGTTTTCGTGAAGGAGATTATTATAATTTACAGTCAACATGTTTTACCCTTCTCTTAATTGTCTGCTGGTGGCAGTACAGCTGTCTTTATAATAAAAAGTAACATGACTTGGTAGCAGCACAATAGCAGATTGAGGCAGTTGGTGCTCAGGCCCATCTGTCTGCTTAACACACTGTTTGCATCGTCTACTTCAGACTAAATTTAATGTGGCTTTTTGGACCAAATATTCGTATCACACTTATGAGTCAGCACTGTCTGAAGGACTACTGATTGATCTTGACCTGTCTGTTTGCATTTAGCAGGCCGGGTGCAGTTTTTGAGCACATGAAGCAGAACTTTTGGAAAGAAACTAATTTCCATTCCCTCTGAGAGGAATCTAGTTCAATTGCCCAGAACTGTACTGTAACCCGTACCAACCCAAGGGAGAAGGGAGTGATTCACTACGAAAACCCAGGATGCTTTTCTGAATTAAAATGTTCTGGAGGCAGTCATGATGCTGTAGAATAGTCCCTCTGTAGCCATGAATAAATAAATCTTTAATAAACATAAACCTTTGTGTTTATTAAATTTAATAAAACAAATTAAAATTCTGTCCCTGTCTGGCCCCTTTGTGAATGAGGAGATAAAAATCAAGTTAGGAGTACAGTAGAGATCTGTAAGGTAGGATGTTGTGTTTGTCAGTAGGGTTCCTCTAGAAGCTTGGTGTGTTCACTCTACCAAATATTTTGGTGGAAAAAAAGATTTGCTTAAGGGTGGATATTAGCCTCTCCTTTTTAGTGTTGCTCGTGCTTGCTAATGTCTATAATTCTGGGAGTAGGGCTTCTGGGTTTTTGCATTTCTGTTTATATTATAAGGGCAAAAGTATTGCAATGCAGAACAGTGGCCAGAAGTATTTTTTGTTGATTTGTTTTGTTTTGTTTTTCCCTTGTCAGTTTAGAACATAATAGAAGTCATAATAATTTTGTATGCTTTAATGTGGATGAAACTGGGGCTTAGCTTTTCGGCAGGGATATGTTGTGTAGGTGTTGGAGAAGACTTACCATGTCTGTGGAACGTGGCAGTTATCACAGTGTTTCATGTACGTTTTAAGAGTGTTTAATGTTAAATACAATCAAGGTGTCTTTTGTATTTTAGGAAGCTGAATATGGTGGACACGATCAAATTGATTTATATGATGATGTAATTTCTCCATCTGCAAATAATGGAGATGCCCCAGAAGATCGAGATTACATGGATTCTCTTCCACCGTCTGTTGGGGATGATGTAGGTAAAGGAGCTGCACCAAATGTTGTCTATACGTATACTGGAAAGAGAATTGCCTTATACATTGGAAATCTTACTTGGGTAAGTATCTTATTACTATTTAGGTGTAACCAGGAATTTAAAAATTATGGATGTAACTCTTTGTAAATATTTCTAGCTTAAAAAATGTTTCATATGAAATATTTAGAGTACAGCAAAGCAGGTGGTTTTTTGTGTGTGGTTTTTGTTTGTTTGTTTGTCTTTTTTTTTTTTACCTGAAATTTAGTGAGCCTTACTGGAGGTGTCTTGATGTCTAAAAAAATCAAGGAAATCTTCAGTCAATATAAACTTTAAAGTTTTCTTTCATAGAACCATAGAATGGTTAGGGTTGGAAAGGACCTTAAAGATCATCAAGTTCCAGCCCCCCTGCCACGGGCAGGGACACCCTCCACTAGCCCAGGTTGCTCAAAGCCTCATCCAGCCTGGCCTTGAACACCTCCAGGGATGGGGCATCCACACTTTCCCTGGGCAACCTGTTCCAGGGCCTCAGCACCCTCACAGTGAAAAATTTCTTCCTAATGTCTAGTCTAAATCTACCCTCTTTCAGCTTATACCCATTACCCCTTGTCCTCTCACTACACTCCCTGA
>NW_010110301.1:0-34982 GCF_000699245.1 Pterocles gutturalis | reverse complement strand
CCCCAACTCTTTCACCCTGTCCTCAAAGGGGAGGTGCTCCAGCCCTCTGATTAATTGCGTGGCTCTCCTCTGGACTCTCTCCAAGAGGTCCATGTCTTTTTTATGTTGGGGGCCCCACATCTGAACACAGTACTCCAGGTGGGGTCTCACAAGAGCACAGTAGAGGGGGAGAATCACCTCCTTCGACCTGCTGCTAATGCTTCTTTTGATGCAGCCCAGGACACGATTGGCTTTCTGGGCTGCAAGTGCCGGCTCATATTCAGCTTCTCATCCACCAATACCCCCAAGTCCTTCTCCTCAGAGCTGCTCACTATCCACTCTCCGCCCAGCCTGTATTTGTGCCTGGGATTGCCTTGACCTATGTGCAGGACCTTGCACTTGGCCTTGTTAAATTTCATGAGGTTTGCACAGGCCCGCCTCTCAAGCCTGTTCAGGTCCCTCTGGATGGCATCCCTTCCCTCCAGCGTGTCCACCGCACCACACAGCTTGGTGTCATCAGCAAACTTGCTGAGGGTGCACTCAATCCCACTGTCCGTGTCTCTGACAAAGATGTTAAACAACACTGGTCCCAGTACCGACCCCTGCGGAACACCACTTGTCACTGGTCTCCACTTGGACATTGAGCCATTGACCACCACCCTTTGAGTGCAGCCGTCTAGGCAATTCCTTATCCAGCGAGTGGTCCTTCATGTTTTAAGTATTATGAAAAGGTATTTGTGCTACTATCTTCTTAAGGTCTTCAGAGAACTGTGTGAAAGAGAACAAGCTTAAACTATGAAATACTTTTTCCTGTAGATACTTTTAAACTACTGAACCCATTTTTAGTAAAGGCTTTATGAAGTTTTTAGTTTAAAAAGGAACTGGAAGGTTTTCTGGGATTTTCTTGAAATTATTTTTCACATTTTTCCAGGGCGTTTTTCTGCCTTCCTTTTTGTAGGGCAGTGACTCCTGCAACAAAACTGTTTTCAGGTATTTGCCTTGAGGCTTATTTCTGCAGTCCTCAGAGTAACAGGTTTGGAATAACTCACTGAACTGCAGTTGCCCTTAAGACAATTACTTTTGTTAGCATTAAAACATTTTAAAATCAATTGCAGTTAAGCAAACAAAGTGCAAGAGCTGCCCAGTAGCTGAATTAGCTGGAGTTTTTATCTGTTTTCGTGAAATCCAGTTCTTCTAGGTCTGCACATGCAAAATGCTCATTCAAGGTTTTTTCCCCTCTGATTAATTCCTTACTAGTGCTAATCTTAAACAAAGAATGCTTTGTGGGTGCTTAGTTGTTTTTTCATATAATTATTACAGTGTCCTAATTTCAGGAGCTAATAGGTAAGTTAAGCAGCCGTTGACTTCACAGTTGTACTATTCTAAAGCATATGAATGAATCGGTAAAAAGCAGATGAATTAGCTGAACTCATCCAAGTCAAATGTCACAATTTCTAAAGCAGGTAGGCCAATGTTCAGCAATTTGTACTTGTTACTAATTATTTGGCTTCACAAATTCAGTTACAAAAAAAATGCATTTATCTATTGTAACATTGCTGTTGTATTTGTTTTCGTTGCGTTTAACTCTCAGCAAAATAATTTGTTGAATTTTTTAAAAGAAGCCTTAATTTGAGGGAAGATCAGATGAGTAGTTCAGAATCTTGAAAGCCTGCTTTGCACTTCCCATATGAAATGTAAAGAAGGGATGGAGTTACAGAAGTAGGAAGAAAACCATAAGTATTAGAGTATTTGTGTATCTTTGGATATGAGTGAAATTAAGTGTTACATAGTAGTTAATAGAAAGTTACAGCAAGTAGGTTTGGTTAAGTGGAAGCAGTTGTTACTAACTATAGTTTCTGTACTAGTTTTCCTTCTTTTGTCTGTAAATCCTGCTATTTTTGTGCAAATAATATGTAGTTCACTAAACAGTCACTAGTCAAAGCTCTCATAAAGAGCACCTGGTTAATATGGTGTTTGAAATTGGCTTTTGTGTGTAAATAATTGAATCAGTGGGTGGAAAAAATGGATTTGGTGTGAAAAAAGTAAGTTATTGAAATAGTGCAGTTTAACCCTTGTAATCTCAGAAGACAAAAGTTACTCTAATGCAATTTTTTTTTTTTTCATACTGTTGCTGGTATACTGTGTGCAGGGGTTGATGCAATCTAATATAAGGGGAAGTGTATATCTTTTACTAGTAATTTTCTGTGGGTTGTAAAATGTCATTGACTGGTCTCCAAAAGTCAGAATATATTGACAGCTTGAATAAAGCATTCTTCTTGACCCATTTCACACACACAAAAAAATCCATGGAGGCCTTAGGTGCTGTTTTCCTGGTGTTTTAGATAAGCTTTCATAGTTGAATATTAAAAATATTTTTCAGTGGACAACAGATGAAGACTTGACTGAAGCAGTTCATTCACTGGGGGTAAATGATATTTTGGAGATAAAATTTTTTGAAAATCGTGCTAATGGCCAGTCTAAAGGGTAAGAACTTGTAATTTGTTTTTTCTGTAAATGGACTGAATTCTGGGAGGGCATTTTTTTTCAATGTTCATAACTGTCAGTATGTGAACTAATAATATTTATTTATGTCCAACAATGATTGGGTATATAATTTTATATTAATGACTTAAATTTCAAGTGTAAATTTTTATGACGTTATTGTGTGTCTCGTTATTTTGGGAGTTAAATCTTGTTGTCCATCTTCATTAAGATTATTCCTAGATTTCAGTTGGAGTGGTGGTGATACTTACTGTTCCTCATAGTGTAAATACTGTTTCCCCACCTCCATTATTGCCTCTTTCTTTACATGTCTATTTTTCTATTAACTGTTGAAAGTGAGCACTTGAGCCCGTTTTTTCACTGACAACCTAATCTTTGCATGAATGTGCCTTCCTCTCTTGGTAGTAATGAGAACACAGTGAATGCTTAATAATAACTTAGTCATGTGAATTCATATATAGTGTATTGATACTTTACCAAAAAGCTGCCTTTGTTGTGATATATTTTGATGCCTCTTGTACTTGCACTTCTGGTTGTTCTTATGTCCTAGAATGAATTATTTTATTTGTTCTGATAACTGGACTAAAGACCTGTGAGACAGTTGCTGCATCTAGGTTTCAAGTATTCTTTTGCTTACTATGGGTAACCTCAGGAGGCATCAGGATATCCAGGAAATAGAAAAACTGTGGTGTAACTTTCTTTTTCTTCCTTTCAGGTTTGCCCTTGTGGGTGTGGGATCAGAAGCATCCTCCAAAAAGTTGATGGATTTGTTGCCTAAAAGAGAATTACATGGGCAGAATCCTGTTGTAACTCCATGTAATAAACAATTTCTCAGTCAGTTTGAAATGCAGTCAAGGAAAAGTAAGCCTTTCTTATGTGCTGTCTTGGAAAAACAGAGGTTTATTCCAAAAGCAGTATGGCAGTTTTTCTCTCAGCATCTGATAATTTCTGCATGGTTTAAAATAGCTGTAAAATACTTAAAGTCCAGGTGAATGAAGTTGCATGTTTGTTTAAAGGTGGTCCTCTTAAATAAAAATCTAAAAAAAAAATCACTTAATGCACTGAAGGGCTGCTGTTTTGGCAAGAGATAGCACTCACTGAAAGAAGGTTGCGGCTTTGTGAAACTCTTGTCTTACAGTTGGAGAAGCTTTCTCAATTTCTTGTGGATGTAATTTCTAAATGCTCGTGTCTTTTAAAAAGTTTAACAGAGATAGCACTCACTGAAAGAAGGTTGCGGCTTTGTGAAACTCTTGTCTTACAGTTGGAGAAGCTTTCTCAATTTCTTGTGGATGTAATTTTTTAAAAGACACGAGCGTTTAGAAGTTTAACATTTTAGACAAACTGGACTAAAATCTGATGTCTGGATAGGCTGCGTTTATGACGGAATGAGGAAGAGAGATTCTGTACTGTGCTTTCCTCCAGCACCTTGTCTTGTGGTTCCCAGTCCTAATAGTTTGTGGCCTTGGGCTGCATTAACGAAAGGACTGTCTGTCTCCCCAGATGCTATTCCATCAGTATGGGGCATACTGGAATGCTGCTGTATTTTAGCAAAGTGCTTTTTCCTCCTGAAATGCTTTGGGTTGGGGTACCTAGGAACAAGTTGGTGCTCATAAAGTCATGCTTTAGCACTGCATAAAAGTTTAGATCAAGTGTCAAAAAGCTTTAACCTATTTTGATTTATGTAATTACACTTTTGCTTTTTCATTGCAGCCACACAGTCTGGACAGATGTCTGGGGAAGGTAAAGCTGGTCCCCCAGGAGGAAGCTCACGAGCAGCATTTCCACCTAGTAATAGAGGGCGAGGCCGTTTTCCAGGTGCCATTCCAGGTGGAGACAGATTCCCTGGACCAGCAGGGCCAGGAGGGCCACCACCACCTTTCCCAGGTAAAATAATTTATACGTGGAGTTTCAGTTTCATTTGTGTTTTCATGTATTAATGCAGCATGCTTACTTGGGAAATGATAAAGATCAAGCCGATTCAGTAATGTGCTATAATCAGTGTTCTCAGCTGGATTGTAGGATTTGACAATGTTTCCTTGTTGATATTCAAACAAAGAGCTGTACTTCCTAAATTTGATAGCAGTATAATAACATTTCTAGAGGCATTCGTTATAATACGTCAATGTACATATTTTTAAAATATAAGAAACTTAAGATAATGTTAGCAAGTAGACTTGTCTTTTAGTGTGGTGTGGTTCAGATTTTCTGATTTGCTGTATGGGCTGAGAAAACCCATGTTGCAGAGCGTAAAGTAACTCTTTTTCTTACTGTATTACAACTTTGCATATCATCAGAAATGCAGCTTTGATTCATGCCCATGACAGGTCAGTTAGTTGGCACTTAAAATACAACAAATTTGAAGAGGAGGTGTTCATGTTTAGTCAGGTATCTGATATGGGAGAAATCTCTGTTTAACAATCAGGCTCACATTGCAGTGAAGTTCTTATTTCAGCTTAAGTATTTGTAATAGATGTTAGCAAGTAGATTGTCTACTAACAGTCAAAGGGACATAGTTAAATTGAAAAGTACTAATTACTACCAGAAAGTAGGTTTGGATATTGCATTTACCTTACCTTCTCCAATATAGCTTTTCCCATATTTTTAATATATATTGTATCTTATGCCCCATATGAAAGACTAGCTTCAGATGCAAGTAGGATGTAATGTTTTCCAGTTTTTGTAAGCTTTTGGGGGTTTTGGTAACAATAGCAGGTGATTAAGTGATTGGGGGGACAAGTTGTTAGTTTTCACATTAATGTTGTTCTCTTTAGATATTGGTAGTCAAGGAACTGTTAAAAAATTTCTAAGCTACTGGACCCAAAGTGGGACAATACATGTCTTATGTAAGTTGCAAATTGTTCAGTGAGGGTTGTTTTGGGGTTTTTGTTGTTTTTAAGAATTAAAAAAGGCAAGAATTTTAATTATTTTCCTGTCTTTTATTTATTTATATTTACTAGCTCTTTTTTTGTATTTATTTTGTTTTTATTTTAGCTGGACAAACTCCCCCGCGTCCACCTTTAGGTCCTCCTGGCCCACCAGGCCCACCAGGCCCTCCACCTCCTGGTCAGGTCCTCCCACCTCCATTAGCTGGACCTCCCAATCGTGGTGACCGTCCACCACCACCAGTTCTGTTTCCAGGACAGCCTTTTGGTCAGCCTCCACTTGGGCCACTTCCTCCAGGCCCTCCACCACCAGTTCCAGGTTATGGGCCACCACCAGGTCCACCACCACCTCAGCAGGGTCCACCTCCACCTCCAGGTCCATTTCCCCCTCGTCCACCTGGCCCTCTTGGGCCACCCCTGACTCTTGCTCCTCCTCCACATCTCCCTGGGCCACCTCCAGGTGCTCCACCACCTGCACCACATGTGAATCCAGCTTTCTTCCCCCCACCTGCCAATAGCGGCATACCTACTTCAGACAGCCGTGGCCCACCTCCGACAGATCCATATGGCCGACCTCCACCATATGACAGAGGTGACTATGGGCCACCTGGAAGGTGAGTGCTTTTCATGTTGTATGCTTAGTGGCAGATTTTACTCCTCTTGTAGGAAGCATCTGATTTTCCCTTTTAATGCAAATGTTAGAAATAATGAAAAATAGGGCTAGAAGGGATCCCAGCAGTCTACTAATTTGCCCTTTTTCACTTCTCTCAGTGAAATATCTCTGAGAAATATGTTTGTAGCAGTAAGAAAATCCTGAACTGCAGCACCAGCAATCTCACTTTCCCTTTTCAGCTATGAACTGTTTGTCTTCACTGTTTGTGTTTGGCAGTGTCATCATTCCATGTGTTCTACATGTCAACTCATCTATCACTTCTTATGAAGCAGCTTCTAGTTGTGCTTCTGTCTTAACTTAAAATTCTGACTTGTACCTTTTTTATCATGCTTTGCAAGCTCTCTTTTTAGAATGCTCTCGAGTTGTCCTTTTTGAATATATCCATATGCTGAGTACAGTGCCATACCAAGCTCATACCATTTTCATCTTTCAGCAGCTCTGCTTGTCCCTTCTTTTCTACAGGGTTTAGTTAGAAGTTAGTCTTTGTCTCAATAGCCAGGTGTGAATTTACAACAAGACTTTTATCTTCCTTTCCTATCAAGATGCTTCTGCTCATGCGGTTCAGTCTTGGTGTGTTTGTAGCAGTGGCTTTTCCTATGGTTAATCCTCTCTGGGACAGAGTTCTTGAGTCTCTCTGACTTGTCAGGTTTTTCACATCTTGTTTGAAACATCTTTTTCATCTGTGCTTTCAAGCATCTCTGTCTTGCTGCTCTGTCTTGATTTTTCACCATATTTGTATTTGTCACAGAAAATTTTGGGATAAATCGTAAGAAAGACACTTTCTACATAGTTACGTTTGGATTTTCCCATTGTGATTTTACTGCTAGCATGAGAGAGATTTCTTGCTTAAAATGTTTTCTGCTTTGGGTCTTCTGACAAATTTAATCACCCCTACACATCTGTACATACTGTGTTCATACAGAAACTATAGAAATGCAAGCATTTGGCTTAATTGCCTGAAATAATAAAAGGATAAGGTTGTTGGTTGTTTTTTGATGGACAAAGTCGAGGTTGTGTGCAGTTTGTAGAATGTCTGGGGAGGGAAGGAGTGGGAATAGGACAGTATAACTTGCTGTCCAGTATTTTCAGTAATAATGTTAAAACTATAATCCATAACTATTTAAATTGTCATTAATTATATATCATAGGCGTTTCACTGGAAATAACATGTCCATAAGAGAAAAATTACATATTCCATTCTATGGGAGGCACACGAAAAATAATACTCAAAACTCAGGGAGGTATGAATTTTTAGACATTTCCTCTTATGCTAAACTGGCTATAGGATCTTGTTCCACTTCTTGCAATTAAGAGGATAGCATTGCTTATTATTCTGCATTTTCTTTCTACCAGAAGAACTAACACTGTTTTAGAAATATCAAGCAGTGGGCCAGTTTAACAGTCTCAACATTTGTCTCTAACACATTTCTCCAAATTTTCTATATGATACAGAAACTGGCTAATTAGACACTGCGAAACTTGTGGGAAAATTTTAGTATAGGTTAGGTTCTGTTACTTTGGAAACCCTATATAGGTAGCTAATAATTAAAGTAAAAAAATGCAATGAGTATGAGGATTCTGCTTTATTGTTTCCTCCTTATTGTGACTGGTTTGAAGATCAAATTGGAGCACCTTGAACTTGACCAGAAACAAAAAAACAAAATTAGCTGTGAAATGTTGAAATATCATTCAGAAAATTGAGTGTTTTAAAAATGACAGACTATATTTGCTTTTCATAAGTTATAGCATTCTGGTCTTAGTTAAGATCTGGGAAACAGGATCATATAGTTCTACTTCCAGTACTGTTATAAACATTTTGCTTGAAGTCGCATTGCCTATGTACATGTATTTCCACATCCATTCATTTGGAATATCTACTTGCATACCTTCAAGGATTTTTATGAAAATTATAAATATTTGTAAAGCACAATATTAAGTGCTGCTGAATCTTCAGATGGGATGAACAAAAGTCTATTTATACAGCAATGTCTTAATTGTTTTTTACTTTTTTTCTTTTTTTTTTTTTTTAGCTTTCAGGATTTTATACTGTAACATGGTCCTTAACAAAAACCAAAACCAAACCCAGATCCTGCTTTCTTTTCTGTTTGTCACTTTGCTTAAAGTTGCAAACTTGGATTGTTAAAACTGCAATGATGTCGTCTTATGTTTTTCTTAACAATTTAAATACTAGTTTTATTGCTTGCAGAGAGATGGATGCTGCAAGGACACCTCTAAGTGAAGCAGAATTTGAAGAAATCATGAATAGAAATCGGGCGATCTCAAGCAGTGCCATTTCGAGAGCTGTATCAGATGCCAGTGCTGGTTAGTAAAACTTGGATTAATGTGTTTGCTATTCTACCAAACTGAAAAGAGTTTATAGTTTTTCTATTAGGAAACTTGCAGCCCTGAAGCCACATTTTTGTAATAGCAGGCTGAATTTAGGTACAAGCTATGACTGATTATGTACTGTGTTCCAATTAGTTTCTGAGAATGCCTTTTGAGTACAGATGTGGGCAGTATTTTTTAATATTTGGTTCTATGGTAAATGGTCTGGATGGCTGTTGAAGAGAAGGTACTCGAAAGGGTAATACTATTATAGATAAAAATCTTTGGTTTAATTTGCATAATTTTCTGATCATGATCTCACATCATTTTCAGGGGACTATGGAAGTGCTATAGAGACCTTGGTAACTGCAATTTCCTTAATAAAACAGTCCAAAGTATCTGCAGATGATCGCTGTAAAGTACTTATTAGCTCTCTTCAGGACTGCCTTCATGGAATTGAGTCCAAGTCTTATGGTTCTGGATCCAGGTAAAACTTTCCTCTTCCATCTGCCCTTACTTATAAAAGGGAAGGTGTAGCACAGGACTAGTTCACAGAGAAGAAACTAAGTCATGTAAGAAGCTTAGTGATTTGCCAAGTTTCACAAGAAATGTGTGAAAGAACCAAATAGGGGTTTCTGGAACTTAGCTGTCTGTTAATAAACCCTTCTTTCAAAACTGATCTGACTAGCTTAGGTTTAAGTCTCAGTTTTATTTAGTATCCTTTGCTACATGGTACTCTTGCAATGTATAGACTTCAAAACAGAATTATCTTTTATCAATTAAGATGTTCCCTGCATATTTTTTATTGGGATTTTCTATTGAAAATTAAGAATGAGGATGTTTGCCAATTTTAATTTTGCTTAAAAGTAATTTTCTCCATACTTGTCACAGTAGAAATACACTTGAGGCGGGGGAAAAAAAAATTGGGCAGAAAGATTTTGCCTATTGTCCTTTGTCATACAACCTAAAAATCAAGACTAGGTAGATTTGAAATTCATGGACTCCTCTCCCTAATACAAATAAGAGATTGATATTTCTTTCAAAACTTAAATGACACTTTGAGAGTTAGGACGAACACTGAGCCTGTAGTTCATTTGGATACCTTAGCAGTAGTATAGTTGGCCTTGAATATTAGAAACACAAAGACATCTGGTTTTGGCACATAGTTGCAGTATGCAGATTAGCAGCCATGTTGTAGTGATCGTTAGAGATATGGTGCATTCCTCCGTCTGATTTCAGCCATCGTATCTCCATATCTCCATTCTAATGATGTACTTTCTTTTTCCATGATACATTAGGGAGTGGATGCACCTTATTATCTGTAACTGAGTTCTTAGCCACCCTCTTTTATACCAGCTATCTTTCATGTTATATGCAAAACCATACCTGTGTCACAGTGAACAGATATTTCTCTCATATCCTTTTTTGATTAAATTCATACTTATAAGCAGAATACAAAATTGGCATGCAGATGGTTTTTACTTTGAAGAAAAAATTAATGAAGTAATTTCTTTCAGAAGACGTGAGCGATCCAGAGAGAGGGACCACAGTAGGTCACGAGAAAAAAGTAGACGCCACAAATCTCGTAGTAGAGATCGTCACGATGACTATTATCGGGAAAGAAGCCGTGAAAGAGAGAGGCATCGTGATCGTGACAGAGATCGTGACAGAGAACGAGACAGAGAGAGAGAATATCGTCATCGTTAAAAGAAGGTGAGCATTTGTTTAATGTTCTTGAACTTTAATGACTTACTAAAAGTAACTGCTCTAGGTTTGGGATTATTTACATTATTAATATCTGTATTTAAATGGTCCTGCAGTATGTACTGAATGGCTTTCTTCTTGCAGCATATGACATGAACATAGGTAAGTAACGACAGGTAACTGGTCTTGGGAGGGAGGGAGGATTTGTGTGATTATCCTCTGCAGTTTGCATGCAGCCTTTTTAATTTTAGGTGGTATTTAGGTTTGCAGTTTTTATGAAATGCAAGTAAACCAGTTGTTAAAAAGCCGTAAGCCAGACTGATAAGACGGCTCTCTTTGTAATCTTATAGGATTATATTAAATTTATGGTTGTGTTTCTTATTTGTATTTTAAAATACTAATTTTGTATTTTAAAGTCTGCTTGTGTAAGGACTGCAGCATTGAGCCCTTCATATGTCTTATGTGATTATTTCAATTTAGGGAACGCATGTACATACAGTTGCTGTTTGTGCACAAGTACGGCATTGTTGTGGTTTTTTGGTTTGTTTTTTTTCCCTAGTGAGTTTTACTTAAATTCAGGAAATATAGCCAGACTTTGCTCTTTATTTTATGAAATGTGACCTGTCAGTATCTTCTGCTTTCTAGCTAAATTCAGGTGTTATCTTCAATAAGATTTATCATCAGTTGTTCCCCAGCACCCTGATCTTTCATTCCCTCTCCCCTCTGATAAAAGTCATTTTCTGAAGACTAGTAAAGAAATGCATGACACAAGGATTATTTCTTTTCTGGTTGATCACAAAGTAATTTGTTCTTTTATTTCATATGTCTGCAGTCTTATGTGCATCAAATGTCTAGATAGCTACAGAGTAGCATGCTAAATAATACTTTTTTCAGTGTACTGCTGAGAGCTTTAAAATACATAGAAATGTTCAGCACATTATATAATGTACCATTTTGAGGATTGGGAATTCAATGTACCCATGATTCCTTACATTTGCCAATTGGAGAAAGCCCTACCTATTAGTTTCTCTGCAGTAGTCTTTGCTTTCTTTAGAAGAATTCTCCACTACATCTACACTAAAAGTGAAGCTTGCAGACTTGCCTGTCTGCCCAACTTCCATTTCTTAAATTTACCATCAGATTTAGTTTCTGGATTTACACATCATATTTATTCATGGAAGTTCACTTACAGAAGTTATATAGAGCAAAACTTTTTTAGAAATCATATAAAACGTAGTATACTCCTAAGTGAAAATAAATTTTGTATTGGTTAAATGTCAGTTTTTCAGTCAGACTTTTGTGTCACTGGCTGCTTTGGGAGAAAACAAATTCTGATACTAAATGCTCTGGTCTATTGAGTATTAAGTGGGATGTTGTCTTGGGTTCATATACTAACAGGGACACACAAAGTGGTAATCGACCTAGAGAAGGGGAGTCAAAGGCTTAAACAGAAAGGTGAAATGTGGCAGCTGAAATAAAGTTGGCAGTATATATCTGTTAATGCCACTTTTTGTCATAAAAAATGGATTGGTAGAAATATTTCTGCAACTGCATAAAAATAGCAACTGTCGTTCTTAATTGTAAAATATCAGAACATAAAAACACAGATTTAACAAAAGTAAATGTAGTTCATTTTGTTGAACTGGATTTTTAACTTCTGTGATAAATGAGTGTTTGTGATATTTGCAAATAGTTGTTATTGATAGGAGGTAACCATTGAGCTGAGTGATGGACACATTTCCAGATTGTTTTCCTTCTGGTGGAGATGAGGAAGCCATACTAAAAAATGTTAATAACATGGAATTTAAGATAATTTTATTTTACCTTTGGCATACCTTATTAATCTAGGTTTATTTTTTGTGTATTTAGTGTGGTGCATGTAGATACAGTGTTTTTGTACCTAGTACAGATGCCCTACCCTGTCACCCCAAGAAAACATCTCAAATAGCATTAGGTTGCATTTTATAATTTCCAAAACACAATTTTTTAAAATGAGCCTGGCTTTAGTCTCAGTTTAGTTGGGATGTATGTATGGAACTTCCTTCAGCTTTGTTGTGTGCTGGGGCTTCTTTTTTCTTTCAGAGGGGTTGTGTAGGTAAGTTTCCCATGTGCAAAGGAGAAGATAGGTCCTAAATACTTGACTTAAAGGATAAATTTAGTATTCTGCATGTAAATGAAAGCATTTGGGGTTTTTTTAAAGTTAAGTTGTAAACATTTTGTCTTGTTGCTGTCTTAATGAAGAAGGGCTTTACTGTAGTTTTGATTTGATATATATATATATACACACACACATAAAAGAAATGCAGTTATCTCCTGGTTTGTGTTTCATTTTCACGAAGATGTATGTTGCCATACATTTTTCTGTTTCATTATTTACATTGATTAATATTAATAAATGGATTTAACAGTCTAAGTCATTTAATAAATATCAGCAGTGCTGACAACAGTTACTCCCCATATTACTGTGTTTTGCCAGATAACATGAAGTTGCCTCTGTGCCTGCAATCTGTGAATGGCACCTATACTTCTTATTGCGTACCTGTAGTCATAACTGTGATACTGTACTGGCATTATTTTTTTTAAAGTGTTACACATCTAGTTTAGAAGGATTTTAAAGGTCCACTTTGAACACTTTTGTATACAGTGAAATTCAGTTTGTACTGTATTGCATTTATAGAGATGGGTTAAATTGGAATAACTTACTAAATGTATTTATTATAATAATAAAACTCTATTAAAAGGTCTAGATGTACCATAGCAGGTATTTACACTTCTGTTTGTACACTTCATGATTTAAAATTAAATTCTTGCAAGATTTTGTGCCTTCACTTGAGTAAGCCTTCATATACATTGATAATCCATTCTACAGAATTACTATAAACTCAATTTTCCTTGAAACACCTCTCCTTTGCTTGTAGAAAGCCTACAGATATAAGAGATTTAAGATAAATGTCTAACCTGTATTAGTCAAGAAAAAAAATAAGATTGATATTTAGAAGGATTAACAGAAAAATTAATGTGTACAAACAGAACAGTAATGTAATTTCATCAGTGTTAATTCCTGACTCTTTTTTTAAGACGGATTTTTTTTTTAGTTTAACGGATACTCAATTATGTATTTCTAGCTGATACATTGTCCCAATCTTAATCTGTCTGAATTTCTATAACTGCTGAATGTTAAGTTTTTCATTTTATGTTTTGTTATTGGGTTGATTGATTATTTCCTATTTAAACTGGATTTGGACTGAGTTGCAAAGACAAAAACACACTAACATTGTAACAGTTGATATGTATGTAGACTTTGTACTCCATATTTCATGTTTTTTCTCTGATTTTTCTGCTCTCAAACCACTGTAAGCAAAATAATTTAAAGTCTAATGTACTTCTGAGGCTCATATGGTTCTTCAAAAACTGCTCTCAGCTCTCTCTGAAATAGTTTAAGCTTTGTAATTCTCTAAGAACTAACATGGTTGGATTTTTTTTTTTAATGTCAGGAGGGGAAATGTTGCTGATAGTTTAATATTAATTATATTCCTGCTTGTATAAGCAGGAACTGTCCTGTAGCAGTGTGTTAGCAACCACTTAAACATCCAGTGAAGTATGAAATTAGCCTTGTTTATTTACAAGAACTTGTAAATTAATAGGAAAGTACCTAATTATGTTTTTTAATAACAAGTTTCTAGTTAATAATGGAATTTTAAGTGGTATAATGTGGTAGCATTGTTCAAGACCTGGGTATATGTGTCTGTATAGGATTATTTCAGATCTTAGTGTTAAGCTATTACAAACGTTATTTACCTAATCTCTTATTTTTAATATGTATATTTTTGAGGAAGCACGTATGTGGGTCTGGTACTATTCTGTTGCATCTGGCATTTATCACTGAAATCATGCTTTGTGCATCTGATTCAGTATTTGAAATCCATCATAGAGTGAAAGAGGCAAGCAGTGCCACTGTTTTATGTGCTTCTTAAAGTTTATTTTATGGCTATTCTGCTTTACAGAAACATATAGTTTGTTTCTTAACGTTCAGTGATTTCTCTTGTTTTCTTGAGGATGATAAGATGATTTGAAAAATTTACTGAAAATCTTATTCTGTTGTTAATTTTCAAATGCATAACTGCAGAACTTCTATTAATTTTTTCCATGAACATGCTGCTGTAATTTTGTTGTCTTCTGAGATGTCTTTAGACACACTTATATTTTTGTGTTCCTCCAGTCTCTGTGGTTTTTTTGTTTTGTTTGTGAAATCAGTAGTTTTCACAAATTTGAGCTGTGTGAGAGTTCCCCAAGAAACTTTAAAGTTTTATAGCATTTGACACATAAAGAAGTTACTTGCAAGTGAAAAAGTTGGGTTGATGCAGTGTTCTCCAAAGAATGAACAAATTAGGTTTGTTTTTTTTTTTTTTTCTTTTGCTCATTGTGGTTTGAGAACTAAGATTTCTTTACCAAAAAAAAAAAAAAAAGAAAAGGAGGTAAATGAGAGAACTTCATTTTTATGTTTTCTTGTGACAGACTGATCTACCTTTTTGTGTCTTCCTCATATATTAATGTGACAGATACTTGCCAATAATTCACATTGTCTTAATTTGTAAACTAAAGGTTGAGTTTCCTGAACGCACCTCTCTGCTCATCAGTTATTTTTGGTGGATAGACAGGCTGGGATAGTAGGAGAAAGACATATGATGAATGAAACTAGTTTGGGAGCATTCTTTTTCTTCTCGTGTAAAATTACTTATAAAATCAGGAAATTGTCTGGTGTTGATCTTAAATTATACACTGATTGAATAAAGATACCAGGTAAGTACACTAATAATAGGGGAAAAAAATATACAACAAATGGAAGAAAGTGCTAGTGGTGGTAAAACAGTCTGTTTATACATGCGTGATGAACAGAATCACATATGTATCTCAGCTTACATGCAGAAAGACACAGAGTCAAGCTTGAAATTCCTTCTTTCCCACTGTGTTACAGCTAAAGCATCACAGTATTTGGAGGTTTGTTTTGTCCTGGAATGTAGGCTAAGTTAAAAGAGATTTTGGCTTTCAAGTTCATACTTTCTGTGGGATTTTTTCTCTGTGTATTTTTTTTCCCTTATGTATAGAATAAAATAAAGAAGAATTACATAAAATAATTCTTAGGAGCTATTAGAATTTAATGACAAATGTGTATCCTGCATTTTACTGAAATGTGAACATGTTGGGAGATTGAATTTCAATCTCTGAAAACACCAGAAATTACTACTATAAAATTGACGGTTGTATGCACATACAGCTTTAAACTACTGTAGAGCTTTCACACTTCTAAAAGCTGTTTAAAGCTTTTATCTGCTTATTTGGATAATTGGAATTAAAGGAAAAAATTACAGTTGCTACTGCAAGATGCTTTATATATGTAAGAAGTCTATTGGGTTTTGTTGTAAGAGTCTGTCTTTGGGAAAGCTCTGCTCCAGTTGCATCTTGCATGAATACAAAAATATTTGATGACTTAAGTTCTGGGATTTAATTTGTGAAATGTTCTGGCATAAAACCGTAATTTTTAAACCACAAAATAACTATTTAACAGATAAGTCTGAAATTTGAGGTTTATTAGCAGAACTGCTGAGAAACTGATTGCTGTATGGTGATAAATTGTATAAACCTAACATATGCTTGGGACAGATAGCTTATATGAGCTTGAGGCAGATGGAAAACAGCATTGCCAAGAAGTACTGACTAGAGATTTTTATAAAGCTGTTTCTTTCTTCAATATTCTGCGTGTTTGTAGAATACTGAAAAGGGCTGAGCATGAGGGTATAATCCATACAGATTTATTTTTTCCTTTTGGAACCACAGAGGTTTCCAGTTTTGCCAAGATGCAGTGGCAGAATACTTGGAACCAAAATGTGCACCCCTTTGGATTTTAGTTGGTCTTATTTTTCAAAGTGAAGGTTCAGTGTGGTGCTGACCGTCTTAAGAGCCCTATATTGAAAAGCGTTAATCCTAAATCTGGTTTATCATGCATTCTTTAAAGTTCTCATAGTTTCATGAGTACCATTACAAGTCTAGCAAATTATTCCCAGGAACAGAAGCTTTCTTATGCTAGTATTATAAATCATATATATGGTGCTTTGGATCTGTTAGCTGACTCCATAGAAGTGATAAAGATCCATAATTCTTGCCACAACAATTGTATGATGAGAGCAGCAAATTCTGACGTGCAGTGTCACAGCTGTCATATACTTACTTTCTCCACTACAAAACAGATTCTTTCCTGTCTTTTTGTGCTACCTGAGCTCGCAACTCTGAACACATCTTCTTGCAGAGGCAGCACTTTGTGACTTTGCTACTAATAAATTTTAAAAGTATGTAACACGTAGAAAGTTTGGTCTCTGGGAAAGGAGCTTCCCCAAAAGTAGTTACTGGTTGATAAATTAATGACTTGGGAACAAAGTCTGTGAATAAGAAAAATTCAGTCACTGCTTTGGATTTAGATTAGTTTATTTGCATACTGTATTGCATAGAGCCTACTTGTTTATACACTTTATTTTAAAGTTACTATTAACAGTCACTTTGAGGAAAGGAAGAAGAAATGTGTCGATTGTTCATGCAAAAATTGGGTACTTTGTTTTCCCAACTGCTTTGAAATTATTATACTGGTAGAAGAATATTTGGCAGCTGTGTACTGGTGCACATTCATGAAATTGCTCCTCTAAATGTCTTGTTTTTCAAATGAACAATTTAATGTGTTGGGTTTTGAACAATTTGATTTCAACTATTTTGAAATTGAGTGTTGAAATTGTGAATTATTAATGAAATGAAATAGCTAATTGTTTTGTAATATAATTCAACTGAAATCCAGTGTATGGAATTATACCATCCCAAGCATTTTGTGAACTCTTAATTAACTCTGGTGTGGTTCCTTAATTTGCCAAAATAGATGAGAGTAGAAAGTAGGGCTTGGGTTTTTTTCTAGGGCAAGTAGGTCAGGAAACCTGCAAACCTATGTTGTATTATTTGAAAAGTAAGTTCTTGTGATTAAACTGCAAGCGTGTATTTTTAGATGTGTGAAGCCCATCCTGCTTCCCACTAGTCTGAAAATTTTGAAGTACTGGTATCAGATTCTGTGTGCTTTTCAATGTTACTGAGCTGTGAGCCATCCACTTCGTTACTGAGCCATCAGTGTGTTACTTAAATGTCAAACCAGCTTAAAACTTCTGTAAGTGCGCAGGTAAAAATGTAAAAATTTAGTTGTGGCAAAATTACCTTACATGCTTGTTTGTTTACTCCTGCAGAATTTTCCTTTAGGAAATGTTCTAGATAAACGTTTCCATCAGTCACAGGAACAGTAGCTATTTCTTCCTTTATCATTCAGTATTTCAACTGTGAAATTTATATTCTTTCAACTTTGTTGTACAACATTAATTTTATTTTTAACTATTGTATTAGAAAACAATTTCATGCACAAAGTAGCTACTGCTTCTGGGTATTTTGTGTTAGTTTACATTATGGTGAAGTAGATGCACGACTTGTGTATGTATAGATAAGCCAACAATTTTCTGTGTATTATGGGGACTAGCAAAATCTACATCACAAATTTTGACACATTACAGCTGAAGGAAGAGGAACAGCGTGCAAGACAAGATACATTCTTCAAGGAAAGATGCTTGTCCAGCAGTTTGCTTCATGTGATTGAACTGAGCCTGTAAGGATTCACGGATAAAATGAACAGGAATAGATCTGAATAAAGCAAATCTGCATACATGGTAACCAGTAGCTCTTTTACTTTTTTATGTTGCTTAACTGTTTTATTTGAGGGAAACCTGTGTGATTTAAACCTTATAGCTTTTGCAACTTTATTACTGGTTATATACATTTGGCAATTATAATGTGCAAGCAATTGGAAAAAGTCAAGTAAATGCTTGTTTTTATAGTAGTTTGTTCATGTTAAACTGTTCATATGATAATGTCTGTACACAGCACCACTTTGATTACGGTAGATGTAGTGTTGTAATAAACTGTTTAATGGGGCTGATGTGTAAAGCTGTTCAAGTTATTTGATGTTTACACCTCAGGGAAAGTCTTGTGTTCAGCAATATTTAAAGATAATGTTACAATGAAAACACTGATGCTGTCTTTAAAAACATCGCAATAGTTCTTGCATATGCCTCAACCTAATCCTGCATTCAGTGAGTTAAACATACTAATGTTGCTCTCACACATTCAATTTTGATATGAAAATGGGTGGTTACATAAAACCTTTAGTGCTATTTTGCTTTCTAGCAGTGTTTACCTAGGTGGCTTGTGAATTTGCCCAAGTGACATATAAAACTGTAACAACTGCAGCTCCTTGTGGTCTATTGTTTTGAGGAGAGATGGTCCCAGGTCTGTGATTTTAGCACAGTGAAAATTTTATCTCTCTCATAGCCTTGATCCTGATTGACACTATAGTTAATTTAAACCGTTCATATGAACTTAAACTGTCCATAATAAGGGGTGGAAAGGTTAGCTTGAAAAATCAGAACCCTGCAGTTGTTTACAGTTTTATAGTAATAGTGCTTGTGTGTCTTCCCCTTCCACCTCCAAGGCCGTAGCAGTCTGTACATAGTTGTAATTAGAAATGTGCCAGAAGAAACCAGATGTTCCCATTTTTCATACTTGATGGGTTTGGTATTATCTTAATACTTTGGGGTTTATTCACACATGCATATAAAAGAGAAGGTACACTTGTATGTCCTTGTTCAGTGATGGACAATATTTAAATGTCTTAGCAAAAAGTGGCACTAATTAAATCTGTCAGATGAGGTTTTGTAAATTTACCTAAAAACAAATTATTGGAGCTCACAGTGAAAGTTGTCTTCAAATTGTAAGAATTTGTTTTAAATTCATTAAGTCTGAAATGCAAGTGAATAGGAAGTTCATATGAAGTTGCATGAATCTTCGTTTCTGGCAGCCTTACAAAAAGGCTCACTGCACACTGTTGCGTAACAGATTTATCCTTGGAGTTTTTCACTTGTTGAAATAGCTGCCCTTAATGTTTTAAGTTAAGTTTCAAGACCTCAGATGGCTTTAAGAAGCAACTCTTAGACAACTCTTGATTTCCTTTTTTTTACCGATTTTGAAGATTTTAACAGCCAACCTAAAATGCTGCCCTATTCAGGAAAGCACTTAAATCCATTTGGTTTTCCAGAGCATTTAAAGCATGTGCTTGTATTCCACAGATTTCAAGGAATGTAAACACAGGCTTTAAATACCTTATCTGCATAAATACCTTATCTGCATACATGAGTGATTTTTATGCTTTACTGAGTTGGGACCAGTAGCCTGTGCCAACTGCAAAACTTTTGCATAAGTCTGAAATGCTCTAATGTTTTTGTCACCTACCACTCAGCAGGTTTCTGTAGTCAGGTTGGACTTGGCCACAGCTTCAGACTCTCCCTCTTTTTTTTCTCCTTAACTTGTGTACCTCAGTTCCTCATGCATGGGATCACTGGTGTTTATTGAACTGTTTGCTACTGAGAAGATATTTGACATGTTTGTTTAATCCTGTTTGCAAGTGAAAACTGCCTTTTAAAATTTTGTAAAACTGAAAGTTGTATCAAACAAGTCATGACTCATTTCCTGCTTTTTGTGAATAGGTGTTGGTTACAAACAGAACAGTACTGTTGTAATTTTTTTTCTTTACTTAAAAACATTGTTTACTGCTGTGTGTAATAAGTTTAAGGAAGAAATAACCTGCCTGTAGCTGTTATATGGGGAATAGCTAATACTGGAGAGGCGGCAGGTAAGTAATGTTCCATTGCATAGATAAATTAAATCTTAAAAGTACATTTACAAGTATTTTATGCAGGAACTGGTATTTTACTCCACATTGAAATAGATTTAAGGAGACTGTTGCTCTTTTTACACTGAGTATAGTTTCTCACTCACATATGGATTTCCATTGCTGGCAATGGAAATAGCAGGGAGGGAATACTGGGGGAAAGTAACATAAGTTAAACTGAATGGTCATTGTGATTTGAGAGACGAGGTCCCTGTATGAAGCCCTTTATTTCTGCTTGTTCTCCAAATACCTAGTTTTACCTGATAGATGCACTGTTGCAATTTAGATAATGCTCTCTTGTTACTGTGAGTTTCATTTGTTAGATTTTTTTTAAAAAATGAAACAAAAAATGTACAGAAAAAATCCAAAGACCCTGATAGACACCAAAAAGAAATATGTCTAATGCACATCATGTATAACTGGATCTGTAGTGGAATTTTTACCTGATTTTGGTTTATTAAGCATTACTGGCAATTTCCTGTGCACGCTCAGGAAATAGCCATTTGGTAATTTACTGACTGATGATGATGCCATGGTGGCTACTGCTGTAGCCATGATAATCATCCAATTGCATTTCATCTCCTTTTGCTGATGAAAGGACAAAATAGTCTGTGAGAAAATTCTTTATTTCTTTTAAATATTGATTTTATAAGTAACATTGAAAATAGTATCTTGCAGCTGTGTTCTTTATCTTGAAAGACAAAACCAACAAGTAGGAACTTCAGGGGTGGTGGTGCTTTAGCAACAGAAGTTGTTTTATTGGAGGTTCGTTTTTTAAGAAGTAGAGGTTCTTTTTAAAATAAAATTTTCTACTGACAGGTCAAATACTTCTTCAGACGAAGAACATAGCATTTTGAAAACTGTACAGTCTTTTTCCTCATTCCCTTTTCGCTTTCTGTGCCAATAACTTCAGTTCTGGTTTCATTTTGAAAAACGTTTGTCAGAACTTCAAATTTTTATTTACAGTGTGGCTTATAAGCTTGGATAGATGTTATTTTTGTGTTAAACAAGATACCTTATTTAGGCATTAGCTTGACCTTTTTTTGTTAAGGAGTGTTTTCTATTTTTTTTCCTATAAAATGAGGCTTAATTTTTCTAACTGATTTTTTTACCTGATTGTTTAGTTGCATACCCAATTTCCTGTAAATGTTTTCCTAGTTGTATGTGGATAATTGGAGATTTAAATGTTGTATATACTTGTCATCTGTATTTCTAGTAAAAATACATGGCATTCTTTATAGAATACTTAATTCCTGATTTCCTTTTCTTGTCCACTTCCTCTCTGTGTACAGGTTAAACAGACTTTGCTCCTATTTTTATTTATAGAATTTTATATGTAGCCTCTTAAAGTTATAATTGGTTCTTGTGTAAACTGAGATACAGCCTTAAATTTCCTAACATACTGCTCATTAAGATAGTGTTAGTCATATAGGTTCAACTATAAAACATGCATGTTTAAGACTGGTACTCTCCAGAGATCCAAGACACTAAATAGCTTCTGCACTGAAATATAAGCTCTTCAAGATCTTAGAGAAGGAAAGTGCAGGTCAGTGTGCATACACTTAAAGAAGACTGAATTCTTTCTGAAAATAAGTATTTTGACACAGGAAAGAAGCAACATGGATTTGTTTAGGATTTAAATTATTTTGGTAATTGATTGCATAAGTCTTAAACATAATGGTTGCAGCATGCTAATTAGTCATTATATTTATGCAGAAATATTGTCTCTTGCAACTGTTTACTATGATGCCTTGCAATTAATATTGCAGACAGGCTTGAGGTATCGCAGGCAGGCTTGGGGTGGGTGAGAGTGCCGAGGTGGGTTTTCCATTTTGTTGTTGTCGGCCCCCCCACCACACCCCCTGATGTGCTATGTACTTTTAGATTATTTTAGCTTCAGAGGATGAATTATTAAGGAGCAGTTTGGAGTGTAGAAGTACCTCAGTTTGATACTCTTGTGGGATTTTTTCTTTTCCCATGTTGGACAAAATATGATAAAGAATCTCATTCTATTTGTATATTATGCATTTCTTAGGTTTTGAATCCTTTCTATAGCCGCAGTTATTGCAGCTGGTTTTAGGTTCTGTTATGATCTATGTCTGTCTGTGCTCAGATCTTTTAAAGCATCTTTGGAAATACACTAGTTTTACTGAAGTCTCTTGAAAATGGTGAACAGTATACCTTTGGTTGCAATGAAATGGAGTATTTAAGTTGTAAAAATTCCCATCTATTCATACCATGTAATGTGATTTTACATGATTTGGTGGTGACACTTTGGAGTACATTGAAGTAATAGACTTTGGCCTCACCTTCTTGTATACTGTATTTTGTAATAGAAAATATTTTAATCTGTGCATATTATTACTACATTATGAAACAGACATTCCCTTGATGCTCAAATGTAAGAAAATGAGGAATGTGTGTGCTTTTATAAATACAAGTGATTGCAAATTCAGTTTCCTTGCTACTGCAGATATCCTTTTTTAAAATACAAAAAAAAAAGGGGGGGAAAAACCCCAAGTGTTCTAAGGGTGAAGTGCATTCCTATTTGGTAAACTATAACATTTTTATTACTATTACCAGCACTGCTGACTTTCTAAACAAAAGGCTGTATTGTCTTCCTCTACCATTCCATTTCCTGATTCCCATTTTGCACAAGGACATATGAGTAAACTATTCAATAAATGGTTTTGAAATACAGGAGGGGGGTTTGTCTAAGTTGGAGTACAGAACTGCAATGCAAAATATAAGGAAATGGATGTCTGTCAGAATGCCTGACTCCAAAGGATTTTTTATATAGTGAACAGTTTCCTGATCCCGGCAGGCCCAAGAGTCTGTTGAATACTTGAGTTTCTGGAGACCTGTGTTTCTCAACAAGGTAAGATGGTATCCTAGGAAATGCGGTTTTTAATACATTTTCAGCATAGGTACTTAAGTTTAGGGATCATTTAATCTTTTTTAGATGTTTTACTTGAAATATTGCATAACTTTTAGCTTTCATGGGTTTCTTTTTTTCAGCCTTTAGGGGACTGTTAAGCAATTTGCTGTCCAACTTTGTGTTGGTCTTAAACTGCAATAGTAGTTTACCTTGTATTGAAGAAATAAAGACCATTTTTATATAAAAAATACTTTTGTCTGTCTTCATTTCAGCTTGTGTACTATCTTTGCAGTGCTCATTATGTCAGAGCCTGTTCAAATATTCAGACATTAAAACTTCCAAGTGTGAACATTCTAATGTAGTTACAGCTAGATCCTCTGCTATAATTCTTTCTGAATCTAGAAGCAGTTCTGGTCATACTAGCTCTTTTCCTTATCTGGTCTTTAAAGACTTTCTGCGGAGTTTAAAATCAGTGAGAGGTGCATTAGTGTTGCCCTACTGTGCCATACTAATGGTGAACTTTTCATAATTCATAATATTTGAAGTTCATTTACTGTAGCACAAAATGAGCTACATTCTTTGTACCATCTTAGATTCCTGGTACTATTCGGCAGTGTTGTTGGCCCCAACTTTTGTCTGTGACGAGCCTCCAGCAATTGGCCGTGGTAAGATTATGTGAAAATGCTCGTTTTCATTTGGGAAAAATATTTTTTCTAATCTTTATAGCTTCAAAAAAAAACCCCTGAAATGCAGTCTGATTGGCTTGGAAAATCACAACATTTAGAATTTTATTTAAACATTATTTTTGAATGAATGAAAGGTGGGTGATTATATAGGTCTGTGTAGAGAAAACAGAGCGCTCATTAGAAAATGAAGATGAATTTCTCTGGCTAGTGCTCTAAACCTGTAATAACAAAAATAACACTCCCTTACCCTAAAGGGCTTAAATTTTAATTGCTTAAAATAAGAACCAACAAGGTAGGAAAACTAACTTGGCCACTGATTATTTACTGCACTATGTCTGAATTTCACAGTTAAACTGGGTTTTTAACTAGACCTGTGGGTTGTAGCTCAGCTTCATTGACCAAGTGAAGGTTTGGACAGAGATAGAAGAAGCAGCATTGGGCTGCGGCTGGTGGGGTTCAAGAGACTCCAGGCTTCCTTCTGGGTGGAGAGCACAGGGGGAGATCACTGCTAATGCTCTATTTTAAAATACCTTGTTGTAATTTTCCTTTAGGTTAGGGTGTTCAGCAGTTCCTGTTGCTGAACAGGAGAAAATTGTAAACCATCCTGTCCCCAAAAACATAGGATGTATACTCTAAGATAAACACAGTGAAGATTCAGTGGTACATGGATGAATTCATTCTGGAAGCATTCAAGCGTAGGTTAACCAACCAGGATGCCAGATCATCAAGGTCTGATTTGAAAAGGTATCAGAAGAATGAGGAAGGTAAGAAGGTTGGTATTTCTCCCATGTAAGCTCTCTGGGGAGAATAACGTCCCTTGTATTAGAGGCAATGAAATAATTGATGGCAGTTTTTAGGAAGACTGTTTTCTTGTTCAATTCTACTTCAAAGAACCTTGCCTTTGGTCTTTTTCACTATCCTCTCCATAGCAGATGCAGATTGAAAGACCCAGAACCTGAGGCGAGCTGGAGGGAGGGATCCTGCTGGAATACAAGCTTCAGCAGAAGAACTATTGTCCTTGCTTGTTGCCCCCTCCAGTGCTCAGCAATGTGGAAAATCCTCTGAGGGCTACAGGCTTTAGGAAACAAAAGAAAATCTGAACAAAACACAAAACCACCCTCATCAGGATAAACCTGTTTCTAAGCACAGCTGTAGTGGCTGGGTAACATCACTGTGTGTGCCTTAATACTGACTGGCAGGTTTCTGGGAGGAGAGGGAGGTGGAAGGCATTTGTGAGGTTTAGCAGGGGAGCCTAAAACAGTCATTTTTTTGAGCCATAGGTTCTTAAGCTAGCTGCAATTTAAGGGAGATCTCTGGATTGCAGGAGCTGTTTCTGTGAGCTCTGCATTTCTTGTGCAGATGTTCTGCTGTGGGTTTTGCAGCCCAGGCAGTGAGACAACAAAGTCCTCAGGATGTCTTTATGCAAAAGAGAAAGTCATCTGCTCTTGCAACTGTTCTGACCCAGCCTGACTGGAGGCACTGCTGAACTTTCTCCTCTTGCAAAGCTGGTATTTTGCTTTATTTCCTGTCAATAGAGGAGCATTACTGACTGGGGAGAGGCTTTAGGTTTTGAAATTTGTCTCTGTGGAAATGAAAGACACCTAAGCACCTGTTGGGAAGCAGACTTTGAGTAAGAAGTGTCTTTTTTGGCCCCTGTTAAATCTGGGGAGGGGAGAGGTGCTCAGAGTATTTGTCCTGCTCTCTACCTTTTTATTTTCCCCTGGCTTGTCCTTCAAACCTTTTCATAATATTTCAGCTGGTCCAGGGGAGATGGTAAGTTACAAAAGAAGAGAGCAGCAGAGTTCCAAAATCAGCAGAGCAAAGTCTGTATGAAGCTCTGAAAGGTAAGTTTGTCCTATACACACACAGTAAAGGAAGATGGGAAAGACAGTAAATTGAGGAACATGTTTTCCAAGTTAACTTCTGGATTTTTCCACAGATAACCAGCAGGTAGCATAGCATGTTTGTAAAAGGAATGTGGTCTGCACACTCAACACCTCCAACAATGGGTTTGGCATATCCTAAAGTGGTTAAAGCATGACACATCTACCTGACTTCCTGAATTCATGTTGGCTAACAACACAAGTTATTCTAAACATAGTGAAGAATTTAATTTTTAAGAGTTGATCCTTATTCATACTCTACAAGAGCAGGTAAGGGCACTGCAGCTCAGGCGAGTTTGCTGTTTGAGAGATAGACAATTAAATGGCAGTGCAAGGGGAAGAAAGTGTATCAGTTGCGTTGAATTTTTATCCGTTTTACCTCTTAAAAGATACAAAAGCAAGTGATGCTTCTGAAAAATGTTAGTAAATGGCTGGAAATAGGGAGTTGATGAGCCTGTTCCACATCCGAGAAGAGTAACTTGTTGGGAGCTGTGCAAGACAGCCTTTACACAACAGAAAGAGGCCAGAATGACATAACTTTCTTTCTTAGACTGGAGACAAAAGGAGAGGTTTGTGAAAGGCACATAAGCAAGTCTGATGCTGCGGCAGCGAGGGGAGGGCAGCACATTTATTTTTAAGGATGTTGCAAGCCGAGAGGTGTGATGCTGTCTGTGGGCTGAGGGAGGGAGAAGGGCTGGTGCTAACTGGACAGGTGGAACTTGTGTTGACTAAGTTTGAGCTGGAAGGGAGTTGGAGAAGAAACTCTTCTTTTTGGTCACATAACATAATGTATAATATGAAAGAAAAGAGTGAGATGCCAGTCAGCTCATGCTTTTAATGCTGAGACACAAAGTGTGCAAAAGTGATCAGAAATTTTCTGCCTTTCTTACTCTGCTGTTTTACTGCTCCTGGAGGCACAGTGTAGAAAAACAATTGCAGACCATTTTTATTTGTAGAGATACAGGTCTTTTTGCTGCAGATAGAATCATTAAGGTTGGAACAAGACCTCAAGGATCATCAAGTCCAACCGTCAACCCAATCTGTTTAGTCATATCTTCTGAGGAATTTGCAGAAAATTACATTGGCACTCTGCTTCCCATCAGACTGCAGTAGCTGTAATTCTTGTAAACCTTGTGCCCTTTGTGGGAAATGCCCTTGTGCCTGTCCCAAGTGGGTAATGGAAATAGAATTAATTTCTTGTCAGACAGGGTTTCCCAGTTTTACAGAAATTACCTACTGTAAACAGATGTTTAATTTAAACATTAGAATCTACTTGGCACTGGTACTCATTGACTAGATTTCCTCTTTTTATCTTGTATACTTATGGTGAAGTTAGGTCCATAGGTCTTCTGTCCCCCAAGGAAGGATTCAGTCAAAATGGCACAGATGTGCACAAGTAGCGTAGAAGGTCTCCTCCTGCCATGCAGTGGTATGAAAAACCCTCTCCACTCCTCTTTGCTTAATTCATAATCTCATGAATTGTTGTGTCTGTGACCCTTGTTTGTCTAATTACTGTGATGTCCAGACATCAGTTGTTTATCCCACATATCCATCTCCTTGTGAGTTTTTGAGAACTAATTTGGTAATCCTTGACTGCCTTAAATTTAAGATGTCAGTCACTTCTTTCCCTTTTTCCACAAAATAAGCTGTATTTTTTTTTATCCCTGCCTTGACACCTCATGAAAAAGTCCTTGTTTCTTGCCTTATTTTCTGCATATTATTTTGAATGCCTTTTGAGTGGGCTGCTGTTAAACTCCTTTGCATGTTTTCTTATATAATACAGCTGGAGTGAAAGAAATATTTTAATGCTTGGAAGCCTTTGACACTAAAAACACTGGAAGATACTGTCCATGCAGGCAGAGGAAATGTTGGCTGTAGTTGAATGCATCTCCAAAACCTGGCAGAAAATGGGTGGGTTCCCATGTGGAACAGGCAGCGTATGCCTCTGAAGGAGCAGGGAGCTCTACAGAGTTACTGTATTTTAGAACAGTTAAACTGATGCTTAAAACTGATTTCTAAAGCTTATTGGTATCCCCTTTGGCTGTTTAGCCATCTGCTTCCTTTTGACAGGCAGGCAGCTACCCTCACCACCTTTTACAAACTGCAGACTGTGCTTCACTTAGAAAATAGGTGGCTCTGCCTGGATCTGTTACAGCTCCACACTGGTGGAAGGGGATGAAAACAGAGACCATTCATCCCAAACAGAATCCTTATTCATGGATCAAGCTGTAAGGGACTTGGGCTCCCACCTCAAAAAGTTAATTGCAGCCTATACATAATTAAAACTGCAGTTCTCACTTTCCTAAATCATTTAGCCTGGAACCTTTGCAAGCTGTAGGTCCACAGCCCCCATTTTCTCAAAGACCCGTAGTGTAAGGGTAATGAAAATGGTGAATGGTATAGAATGGCCAACAGAGCACTGCTGAAGAAACTGTTGGAAATAATGTCTATATTGTGTGGTGGGTTCTTTTTTTAGTACATAACGTACTTTGAATGAAAAGGGTCAGAGAAAGCCAATGTTTTATTAGCAGCTATAAAAACAGATGAGAGTGATTAGCCTTTTTCTCCACAAGAAAAGCTGTATTTTGAGCTTCTCTGTGTAAGTATAAATTCTCCATTATGATTAAAGCTATCTGCTGGCTGGCTTCCATCTCAGCTGGAGTCCAGGAAAATTTTCTTGGTGTTTCTTTCATAGTGGAAACAGTATGATACTTCAGAAAAATAACTTCTTTTTCCTGTGATGTGGGATCCCTATTGTGCCCTCCTAATTTTAAGTTATCCCCTGACTGTTCCATTCAGTTATTTATAATATAGAAAAGTAATTTTATGCCTTTTACTCAAAATTAATTTTCTTAACCTCTACACTATCATCTCCTTCAGCATTATTTTTTTTTGTTATAATTACAGCAATAACTAGCTTGGATTTTTAACTGAGGGGCTTGGGTGCATTACTGAAGAAGAAGTCAAGGTTACTAAAAATTTAAAAGTCTTTATTTAGAAAACAAGTAAGTTGCCAAAACCAAAAAAGCATTGCCACTAAATTAAATTAATAGTCTGTTAAAACCATTGGGGCTAGCAAGAGGGACAGTGGTATAGTGTTGATTGCTGGAGCCAGGTTTGTACTGCCTCCAGCTGCACCTGATCATTGGAGCAGGCAGCTGCTTCCCACACTGAGGCTCGTCCTTTCCAGGACTGGCAGAAGCTTGAGGAGAGTCTTGTATGGTGCACATGCAAGGTCAGCTCCTGTGAGATTGTATGTAATGCCCTTACAAAGAAAAAAAGAGGTGGGAACATTTTTAAACTTTAAAAAACTGGCAAATTTAAAACCACAATTCTCTAATTAAATCTTGGATTGACTTAATGAGGGTAAGGATGCTGAGGCATGGTGTAATTTTGCTGAGAGTCTGGAGTTGAAAGTTGTTCTTTATTTATCGAGTATGCCAGTATCTACGTGCCATCTGAGGGACCTGTGAAATATAGAGGTGGCTGGCAGGTGAAGGACTTGGCTATGTGAGGAGCAGCCAGCTGCCTGTACATGGCTTCTTTCTTTCATAACAGCTGCATAGGATGGAGCTTCACCTAAACTGCATGCTTGGGCAGAGGCTGGGCTCAACAGTTATGTCATGGTGGCCAATCATGTGCAGCAGCCCCCCAAAAAAAGGTTGGCAGAAGCAGGTTCAGCATCTGTGTTCTTCAGGGCACTCCCAGCCCTGTACTACAGGCAGGAACCTGGGTAACATAGTCTAGTTCAAACAATCCCATCGATTTCCAGTCCTTCCCACATCATCTCATGCAGGTTTTTTCATTCCACTTTTGTTCCTACAAAGGTTTTCCTCTGGTAGCTGGCTGTATGCTACAACCTGCTTGCGACTGACTGCTTTGAAGACTCCCCCATTTGAGGTGATTTGCTTTATTTCAGTAGGTACAGAGCGAGAGTCCAATGCCAGTTTCTCCAGTTCTGCCACTTCTTTTCTTTCTTTCTTTTTTTAAATGTGCTTCCATGCTGGTGACAACATCCAAGCCTGAGAACATTCAGGCAATTAAACCATTAATCTCTTGGTCAAACCTTTGCATGGGGTTTAAAAAAAAAAGGAACTTATTTCCTTTTCATTCTCCCATATCAGTCTTCTGTATGACAAGTCATGTCCAACATGGAAGATGAAAGGCAAAAGGGGTTGGGAGTGCGGTGTGTGCCTTTTAGCCTTTCATATGTCGTTGGAAGGCTGCAGAGAAGAAAGTGAAGTAGCAACACAGAACTAGAAAATATCACCTGCGATATGAAGTTCAGTCCCCTCCTGGGGCAGTTAACCTTGTCTTACAACACCTCCTGAGGCTCACCTTAAGACCAGAATAGAGTCTGCCTGGGATTTTTGCTCCTGCTGTTCCTATGGAAAGGCTGTCCTGCTGTTCCCCTGCTCCAGTGGTTACAAACCTTCTAAGTTGTTGCCTGAATTTCTTCTTGGCCAGATTGTATTTATTTGATCTTCTGCTGATATTGTTCTCTATACTGTTATTTCCTTCCCATTGTACTTAACCCCTTAGGGCATTTATGACAACTAGATAATACTTCCTCTGCCTTTATTTTGGTAAATGTGTTTAAAGAGGCTCTTCTTTAAGACGGACAACGTTACACTCACTTGCCCCATTCTTGCATATTTGCCTTTCAGTTAATTTCTACTGTAACAGGAGAGGATATATATTCCTCTAACAGAAAAATGCACGCTATTCCAGATGAGGTCTTGGCAGAGTTTGTATGGTGGCATTAGCATTTAGTCCATTTACTGAAATTACATTCCCCCTTCCCTGCTGCTGCCTCCCGTAGATCCTGTCATCACCTGGGGTACATAGTTTTGACAGATATTTACAGTAGGTAATTTTTTTGTCTTACCAGAGCCCCTAGGCACTTTGATGCTTTTAAATTCTGTTCTGTTCCTACTACACCATTTTCTAGATTATTCAGTTGTTCCTGTACGAAGTCCTTGTTGTCCACTGTTCCTTCTAAGTTTGTGTCTTCAACAAATACTAACCCATTTTTATGTTGTCTTTAGCAGACATTTAATTCTTCAATCTCTCTTCTTCCCATTCTGTTGCTACCACAGGAACTGGAGTTGCCACAATTTTTGAATGAAAGATATCTGGCTGAAAGCCTTCTGCCATTCTCAGTTCCTGCCAGTTCATCTTACTGTTTGAAGTGATTCCTAAAATACTAGACAAACGCCCTTGGCACATAGTTTGTGCATTTTATGGCTCCTTCTATGTAGTTACTTCAAAATAACACATGGACACTCTAATAAATTTTGCCAGGGTTTCCAGCACATCTTTGTCCTTCACAAAGCTTGCTTGAAGTCTTATAGTCCTTTATAATCTTGGCAAATTGTTCTGCTATCCATCACAACAGAAGCTGGTCTTTCATGCTTCCTTCTCTTCAGTTGACAAATGACATGTGAGGTCACCAGCAAACCAAATGGGAACCCTTGGAGCAGGCTGACATCAAGTGAGAGCCAGATTAAGTAATTATCTAGCTCAACAGAACTGAGAAATAACAAAGCTGCAGCAGTGTTGCAGGAGTTATACAGGCACACCCCAGGTAGTTTGCCAAAGCCATTCCACAGCACTTCACTCGTAAGATCAGTCATAATTAACCTTCCCTGTGACCGTGTGCAGAATTGTCATGGCATTTCCTGCTGCTTTGCTACAGTAAAATGATACAGTAGGAGACAGCAGAGTAGCACTTTTTGCTCTAGGTGCTCTGCCATCCAAGCAGTGATTGCGCTTGCATCCACACACTTGATATGAGGGACGCTCTCTGTTGGCCGGTAGCATGGGCAGTGATGTTTGGTTACGATCCTGACTGTTCATTAATGTCACCTGGGAGCGCATCAGCCCATCTAAAGAATGTGCCCAAGCTGAAGCAAAGCTGCTTATTTTCTGTCCATTGTCAAGCATTTGCTACTGGTGTGACGGATGCCTCCCTGGTGCTTATGTGTAGTTAATTGGACCTTTATTCCTCTATGATTTGGAGATTTGGATGACGTGTAGTCAGGAATTTATCTGTTAGCTCCAAGGCCAGATTTTCTCTAACAGTTGTGCTGCTTTGTGAGCTTTTCTGTGTGTCTGAATGTAGAATTGTTTTTGCTGTTTTCTCTTGTATGCCCTCAGGAACATTTTTAATGCCACAGAAAAAGAGGAGCACTCTTTTCGCACAGGGGCAGTTGCCACACCTACAAAATAAAGGATGTAGTCCCAGAAGTTCATAGCCTCAGGGTCTGAAAGACAGTCAGAAACTGTTTATACAGCTCCTTTAAATGCAGCTTTTGAAAAAGAAGGGTGGCCAAGATGCTACTAGTTAGTATCCTCATAGTAGGAGAGTGTTTGTCTGAGTGAGTGACAATAAATGTAGTGTCTCCTGTTCTGCTTTCCTTCTTGTGCCCCAAAGAAATGGAGAAAGAGGCGTCTTCCATCCATTATGAATACTAAGACAGGCTGGAAAATACTGTTCAGCTCCAGCCACGAGGGCTCAAAGCATCTGTGGGTAGTGAATGCACTCAGCTGTGACAAAAGCACATTCTGAATAGCATTTGGGGTTTATAGAATCAACATGAACTGGAAGTAAAACTAATGCTTTCAAGTTTTACCTCTTTTAGGATGCATATGGGTTGGTTGTTTTCCAGCTGAAAAGGTAGAGTGGAACAACTATATAGAAGACCTAGAATATTGGTTAGTTCTCAGCTGACTGTCATTGGAGATAATTGGGGGGGATTTGCCCATAAATATTGTAATTTTCAGTCAATACTTAGGTGAATAATTTTGCTTCAACTTTCTGAGCTTTCATTGAAAGACAGATAAAATCTCCCTTTGTATCCACCCCCAAAATTGTAGCTTCCCAAGGAATATCATAAAATAATCACAAATGTGAATCAAAGCAGTATTGTTTTCCAGAATTTCCCCACAGCCTGAAACAGTTCTGAGGGGCACAAATGGGATGTTGGATGCTGTTTTAACATGATGTTTAAAATGTCACTATTGCTAATTACTTTAAATGCTCGTTATTTTAGCAAAATTTGCAGCCAGCGTGCTTCTCCTGCATTCTCACACTGTGAATGTTTATTGAAAATGCCTACAGCTAGCCAGACCTTCAGTTTCTTCCCTGACAGATCTTAGGGCAGTTGTGATGAGCAGGACAGGACCTTTCTTAGAGGTAACCTTTCATGAAGGAAAATTTTACTTTTCATTAAATAGAGAAAAAATTGAGAGAATAGAGATGTATTTCCCCAATAGCAAAGATAGTTGAATTTAAAGAGTGGTTATAAAAGTAGAAATAAATACCTGGGTTCATTTCTACAGTAAGAAAGCACAGGAGTTCTAAATCTATATGAACATGCCATTTTTAAAACAACTCTGCAAGTGTAATCCTTTATTGCCATTCCTCTCCTCAAAAACGGTGCAACCAGTGGTTGGTGTGAGGTGGCTGATGGCCATTCCTGCAGCTACTGTACTTTGAGCCTTTTGCCACTGCAATGACAACTGTCCCCAGGGGTTGCTCTTGAGGAGCATATCGCTGCAGGTGTGCCACCACTGGTCCCTCCTAGCCCCTTCTCTCATTGTTAGCTGGAGTGTTCCTGCTGGTGCTTTGGGTGGGTGCCCTGAAAGCGTCTTCCCAGCCCAGCTCAGAGTAGGGGGGAATGGTCCTGGAAAGGGAATATGGACACCCCCTCCCTCTCCTGACCACAGGCACAGGCTGTGGGATGTCCAGCCCTGTGAAGAGGCAAGGGGGATGCAGTTCCCCACAAAATACTGACAAAGAGAAGGGATCAGTGACAGATGAGAGGACAACACCTGCAAGGCTACTCCCACTGCAGAGCTGTGGGCAACAGCAGGGTAAGAGTTCGCAGTTGTTTGCAAGGTGGAGGTAAAAGGGAGTGAGGCCGCAGGCCATGGAGAAGGTGCTGATGGTTGCAATGGGCTGGCATGGAGGAGGAGGGTAAAGGAGGTTTGGGATTTTGTTTCCTTTCAATTTAAGCAAGTGTGGGCAGAGTGATTGGAGGGCATCACCCTTAAGAGGCTTAATAAGGACATGCTTCATAGACATCTTGAAAAATCCCTGTGACACATTGCTGTTTTGGCAGACTTCACAGGAACTTGCAGTATTGGTTCAAACAGGAGTCAAATTCCTGCCAGGGCTGGGCTTATTTGCCTTTGTAATGGGCACGGTGTTGCCCTCAGTCATGCTGCAGGCTGTGGTTTAAAGGCATTCATTCCTGTATGTGGCCGTAGCTAGGAGGAGTGAAGCAATCTCTACACAGGTTTGCAGGTTGATGGGACCAGAGGCCACAGGCATCAACTGAAACGCAGGAGGTTCCCTCTGAACATCAGGAAATGCTTTTTTACTGTGAGGGTGACAGACCACTGGCACAGGTTGCCCAGGAAGTTTGGAGTGTCCATCCTTGAAGACATTCAAAAGCCATCTGGACACAGTCCTGGGCAAGCAGCTGTAGGTGACCCTGCTTGGGCAGGGGGCTTGGACCAGGTGACCTCCAGAGGTCCAACCTCAACTGTCCTGTGATACTCTAAAGGTCAAAGTATGGCTTCAGGTACCCCATTTCTCAGTAAACCAAGCAGATCAGCCAGGGCTGGTGCATGTGCAGCTGGCAGACTGCCACTAGCAGGGGAATGAGATGGTAACGGTGAATATTTCTGCTTGACCAACAGAACGCCACACATTTCTGTGCTGGTATTTAGAAATACTAATTGTAGATTGCAAGACAGGAGTATCTTAAGATTTTTGTTTATTCCCTGTTGGTGACCACACAGTTGTGGTTATTAGTCAACTTATAAATAAGAGCATAAAAATAACAAGGATAAGAAATCTGAATCTGAAGACTAAGAAGGTTTTAGCTGCATTTATCATTAAGAGATTGAGGCCTTTACTGCATAGCTATCGTATTCAGGTGTCCCTTTGCTTGCTTGCTTACTTATTGCCCTCAGCAGAGGTCAGATAAGAACCCAGGTTTCCCAGGCTATTTGATAGACTATGGGGCAACATTAATCCTCAGAAAGAAGAAAAAAAAGTGTAATTTACAGTTGTTAGAGTGAACCAGCTGATATAATGATGCAATCAGTATCATCAAGGGGCTTAATGTGGAAGATGGGGTGGTGTTAGAAGCTGCTATTCTCTAACAGAGTTGTGTTTTGAGGTGGGACACTGTGAAAAGCTGATCTCCTAAAGAGGTTGCTGAACATGACAGAGGTGATTTTCCAGCTGAGCTATCAAAATGCCTGCATTTCCCCACGCAAAGCTGCCCTAACAAAGCAAACCAAATAAGACTCTATGCAGGCATGTTGTTTTCTTGTCAGCACTTTCCTTCTTAAATGAATTTAGCAGATCTCAATTTCACACTCTAGTAAAAAGTAACCAGCTTCAAATGTCATTAAAAGTAGATGTACTTGTGGTAGCTTCCCTATGTCACAAAAAAAACCAAACTTTACAAGCTGAACCTCAGGGCTCCCCATCAGCTATAAAACCCACTTCTCCATATTAATTCCCCTGTCAAAACCTGAACAATACATAGGTGCTGGTGGCTAGTGCAGAGGGGTTTTCATGCTTTACCATTTGGGGAGATCTTAGACGAGGGTTAATTCACTGGGGGTGTTAAAGGAGGCAGCATGTG